>NC_142600.1:750587-1033857 GCF_041222555.1 Hakea prostrata
CACACCATTGGTACAAGAACTGACGTGTGTCAGGGAGAGGCTTTGCCCAATGCAAGGTCATCTATGTCTCATACTACATATGGTCTAGATACCTTTCCTCATGCCTAGTGCCCTGTTGGCTTAAGTTTCCTTCTCAACCTAAGAATGTTATTCATGACAAACTAGCAACCTATGTTGGATTAACATTTCATAACCCTATGGTAGTACACATATGTTAAGTCGAACGCCTCTTGTGTCTCCTCACAGACTCACCACATCTATTAGACGACCATGAGCCCGATCCTCAACATATGCAATCTTACCACTCATGATACAATAGTATGCTTATGTCTCCTCATGGATTGGTTACCATTGTTGGATGCCCACAAGACCCGACCACTGCTATCACGAGCCACTTGGCTTCAATGCCCATGCCGAATGGGTAGTACCATGAAAAGGGACCACCTAGCCATGCATTTAGACACCTACAAATAATGCACATAATGTCTATATGAATTCCAAGGCACCACGGGGAATGGGCGAACCCACAACCCCTTGTAGATGTATATGTATGCATAACCTCCCAATTCCCATCACATAATCACAATTTAATTTGAGATTAAATGAATAACATAAGTAAGTAAATTCATGTTGTCACCCATGCATGTGTGCCCTACAACATTAATCATAAGAACATATACAAGCAAGCATAATAGGAAGTAACATTTGGAATCAAACCAAATATGCGCTAGACAACACCACCTGATTAGACCTGAGAGGGCCGATCAGTTGGCCTACCAAATCCCGTCGATTGCCCCCTGGTTGCAAACCAACTTTAGTTCCTCCCTTGCTCAACTCGAACTCCCTGCTTTTGGAGTTTTGGAGCTGTAATAGAACAGTCATAATGCCATGAAAACATCTCCAAACAACCCAACTAAGCCCCTTTTCATTCATCCCTAAATTGTTAACTGAGAGGCTTCCTGTGAGCATTTATGTGATAGGAAATCAATTTCAAATGGGGAGAACAACACAATCATGCTTGTTGGGGTTGGGAAACATGAAAATAAACATCAAAATCATCAACAACAACACTCACCTACTAGAACTACCAACATTCATCATTATAAATGCCACAACCTCCATAAATATATCAAAAGGAGTAGTTGAAAAATAGAGGATGAGGGTTTCTTTATCTCAATACACTTTCACTCTCGCAATTCGTGCCTCAACAAGTTCCAACTTGCAAAGATTCTTTCAATCCCCAAGTTCTTCACTTCTCGCAAGCTCTCTGCCTCCAAAGACATAAAATAATTGTTTCTGAGGCTAAGGAACATTAAAATAGGGTTCGAGAAGAAAAATCCCGAAATTGCCCTTTCTAGGTAAAGGTGGTCAATTAAATGGACCAACTGCCTTTGGGAGACCGCCCTAGTAACTTTCTCATTTGAAAATAGTTTCCATTGGGGTGGAAAAAAATGGGTGAAAAAAAATCATATGGGCCCCACGTGTAATGGGGTGAGGGAGAAGGAAAGGATAGGAAGGGATTTTGTGGAAAAGTGTTAAATGTGGGTCCCACTCTTTGATTTTCCACACTTTTTCACAAAATCCCACATATTTTGGGTTTTTGAAAAAGGCATGGGGTGGGAAAGTTAGCATGTCACTTCTCTAAACAAGGTTCCTTAATTTAAGGAAGCTTGTCTCCAGCTTTCTCACCCCCATCAACCAAACAAACAACACTTTTGGAATTCCAACTTTCAATGGAAAAGTTTGATTTTTCAAACTTTTTCCCACCCCACCTTTCTTCCAGTAGGCAAACGCAGCCTTGGGCTTTGGCCAAGAGACTCTCTTAAACTTGCTTGACTCAATGGTAACATTTACCTGGGCATTTGGGTCTTCTAACATTGATTTTCGTGAGTGCCAAATCTACCTTTCTAAATTGTATGGGTTGGTTTTATCACTTCTCCCAAAGTCATTTAAACTGACTAAGTTAATGGTCCGGTCCTAAGTTATACAGTTTATAAATACTTTCAGCAGATTCTTCTTCACAAGTGAGTTCTGACCTCAGACCTTGGGGCTTTTGTGGTAGGATATGTTCCAGGTTCTCTATGCATTGCCAAAGCATAGAAATGTGGAACACATCATGTGCACCGACTAAAGATAGAGGAATTGCTAATTGATATGCAACTAGTCCCACCTGTCCCACGATCTCAAATGGTCTAATATACCTTGGACTAAGTTATCCCTTGATGTCAAACCTCATTACACCCTTAAGCTCGCTTACCTATTTGGAATTCAAGATATGTCCTTCTCTTGTCTACATAGGACTTTTTCCTGGAATGAGCTCTCTTGATTCTCTCTCTGACAAAATGAACCATAGCTCCTATAGCTTCTATCAACTCAGGGCCCAAAACTCGACACTCTCTAGCTTCATCACAATACAAAGGTGTCCTATAAGTCCATCCATACAACACCTTGACTGATGCAGTACCGACGATAGATTGATAAATGTTATTATAGGCAAACTCTACCAAGGCTAGGTTCTCATCCTAGTTTTGCTGATATCAACCACACATGATCTAAGGATACCTTTTAATATATGAATTGTCCTCTCAGATTGTCCATCAATCCGTGGATGATGAGCAATACTCAAATTCAATTAAGTACCCAATGCCCCCTGCAAGCTATTCCAAAATCTCGAAGTGAACCTCAAATCTCAATTTGACATAGGGATGACTGATACACCATGTAACCTCACCACATTTACCACATATAACCTTGCCAACTTGTCCATGGTGAAGTTAATCTTCATCGGCATGAATTGCCCTAACTTCATCAATCTATCCACAATTACCCGCACGGTGTCCTTTTCCTTGGTAATCCGAGGTAAGCCTGTGACAAATCCATTGTGATGTCTTACCACTTTCAACTAGGCACCGAGAGAGGTTGCAAAAGACTTGAGGATGGTTGTTTAACAACCTTTACTCATTGACAAGTCCCACACTTAGCTACAAAGTCTTCTACATCGTTTTTCAATAAGATCCACCAATAATGTTCCTTCAAATCCTTGTACATCTTTGTGCTATTGGGATGTATGGTCAATTTGGGATGGTGTGCCTTACCCAAAATCTCCTTCTTAAGTTCTTCATTGTCTAGTAAAACCAATCTTGCTCTATACATCAAAGCATTATCTGTAGACAAGGAAAAGTCTGGCGCCTCTTGCGGATCTGAAGAAATCTTCTCCATCATCTCCTTTAACAACAGATTTGAAGACTATAAGGTGATGATTTTGTCTCTCAATGTTGGTCTCGCTATCATAGCTGTAAGAATTAAATCCAAACCTTCTGGGACGATCTCCCACTCCATCTCCATGATGAATTTCAATAGAGGCTAACTGAGGGGGTTGCAAAATCAATTACTTCATGATTGCTCTTCCTAACTAGTGCATCAGTAACCACATTTTGCTTTTTTAGGGTGGTATTGGATGTCACGGTCATAATCATTCACTAACTCCAACCACCTAAGTTGTCTCATGTACAACTCCTTTTGGGTGAAGAAGTATTTCAAGCTCTTGTGGTCATGTATATGGTTATCCTTTCCCCATAAAGATAATGTTGCCATATCTTCAAAGCAAAGACTACAACTGCCAACTCAAGCTCATGAGTAGGGTAATTATACTCATAATCCTTAAGCATCGTGAAGCATAAACAATCTCCTTTTCATGTTGCATCAGTACGCTACCAAGACCAATCTTCGATGCATCAATGTATACGGTCAAACCTCTAGAACTATCGGGTACTGTCAAGACTAGAGCATTTGTCAGTCTCTTCTTCAACTCTTGGAAGCTCCTTTCACATCCATCCTTCCACTCAAACTTTACTCCCTTTCTTGTTAACGTCGTCATGGGAGCTGATAACCTGGAGAAGTTCTTGATCAATCTCCTATAGTAACCTACCATTCCCAAGAAACTTCCACTACAAAAAAGGGATTTTTGGCTATGCTTTTTTCTGTCACCGTTGCCATATATTTATTTTTGCCGACGCTATACCTAAAACAATTTCCAAATACAATATTTACCAGTGGTTTAGGAGAAACCATCATGGAAAATGAGTTTATAGCGACACATTAAAAATGTATGGGAAAAAATAGGTTTTGAGCGACACTTTTGGTAACATGTAACAAAAAACAGGCATATTGGTGACGGTTTTGTAAAAATAGTCATGGAAATGAATATAAGGCGACACATTTAAAATGCATGGGAAAAAAATAGGTTTTAGGTGACGCTTGTGGTAAAGTGCCACGAAAAACAGGCATATCCAGTGATGATTTTGTAAAAACCGTCATGGAAAATGGGTATATGGCGACACTTTTAAAATGCATGGGGTGCATGGGGAAAAATAGGTTTTGGGTGAAGCATGTGGTAAAGTGTCGTGGAAAATTGGCATATTCAGCGATGGTTTTTATAAAACCGTCGTGGAAACTACTTAAATTGGCGACCTTTTTTTGGAAGACCGTAGAGAAATATATTTCGACGACGCTTTTTAAGAAAGTGTCGCCAAAAATCCAATTTTTCCCTTGCTTATTTCATTCTTCCACTTTTGTGAAAATAGGCACGATCTCTCATGTCTCCCTCTTGCTCGCGATCTCTCTGTCTCCTCTCGTGATCTCTTTGTCTCCCTCTTGCTCGCACTCTCTCTCGCTCTCTCACACTCTCACTCTCACTCTCGCACTCATACCTCTGGCTTGCAGCTCTCTGTATTGGTCGCGCTCTCAGACCTCTGGATCGTGGCTCTCTCTCTTGCTCGTGCTATGTATCCGGCCCTCTGGCTCCCAAGTCTTTCTCTCACTATCTCTCAAAAGTTTGTCTCATTAATTTTATTTTGATTTTACTTTGGGTTCGTGAGACCTCTCTATCAGGTAGGTTGGGACTGCTGACTTATATCCTTGTGAAGAGCCTAATGTACTAAAACCTAAAGGGGATTGGAAGGGATGTGATAAAACCTAATAAGGGTTTGGCTTTGCAATCGGAAGTGCACCAGCCCTTCTTGAAAGTTCAAAGGTTGTCCATCTTTTAGTCTCGATCGTAAGTCATTTGCCATCTCCCCTTATAGCAGCCATCCCTATTTTCTCCTATGATTGTGTTGTTTCTAGTACCCTCCCTTCCATATACATGTAGGTTATGCTAGAATGGTTAGAGTTCTTTGAAGTTCCATTCAAAATTCATAAAATTCTCTAGTGAGTCCCCCCCCCCTTTAACCTTAGTCAATGACCCCAATGTGTCTTGTTTTTCTGAAAGAAAAAAAAAATTAGAGAATTCATTGTCAAGGGAGTGCCTAGCTTGGTTGTCACATCCCCCCAGCCGGTACCCTAATTGCAATACCTGAATGTGTGATCCATAGCCCCGAAGATCAAGTCTCAACAATCATCCTCCCACATAGCACAATAGTATAAACATGAGCAAGAACAATCATTGTATTAATGTAATTAAAAAAACAATCAAAGAATGGATCTCAAAAGGATCACAAATCAATATCCGAGTGCGAAAAAATGATACCAAATTAATCAAAGTAATAGAGTAATGCGGAAAATAAACTCCATAGTCAAACGTGGAAGTATAGTCAAAATCTAATGTATTACAACTTAGAAGAATGAAAGGAGTCTCGAAACTAATCTAAGTCTACTCAAAGTATGTCTCTTTATCAAAAGGGTAAAGTCTAAACTCAAAGGTCTCCGTTTCTCCCATGGGATACTCCCGTTCTAGGATCGGACTAATCCTAGAAAGCATAGTCCTCACATGGACGATCCTCACTATGATGTTCTTGATCACCAATACTCTGTATATTGTACGGATCATTTAATGTGGTCTTGTACTCCTGGGTTTCGACGTCATCGATACCAGCAACAAAGTCTAAAGAAACGTTGTCCCCGATGGGTGAACTCAAAAGAACTCAACAAGTAGTTCAAATACATATAACAATTACAAACAATTTAAGAACAAAGCATGATGCAATATCATAAGAGAAAATGTGCAAGTATGCATCTAACTCGAACATATGCTAGTAGTAGCTAATGGCAAACACGCATTAAGATAGAACACCATACTCCTTTGGGCAATCTCAATCACTCTCCCTCATGGCTCTTAAGCCCATCTTTTGGGTTCTCCATGGTAGTTGGGTCAAGGCATCCATCTAAGACAATCACCATGGCTGGGATTTAGGTTACCACTCTCTCACTCCACCATTCGTATGAGTACTGCCGCATGTCAAGGTTATACGTAGCCCAATGCACGTCATCTACTGAGTCATATCTATCTCAAGGTTGGATGCTTCCCTTCCTTGCCTCTCACAATCCGTTCCGATACCTTTCCCCCTAGAGTCATCATATCCTATGGCTCCAACCCACTCGGACTGCGGGCTCTTAACCCTATTGGTCATCCACATATAATAAATGTGAAGCTCTCATGTCCTCTCACGGATTGTCTACTGGTCTTGAGCACCCATGACCTTAGGCTTATTATAATGCGACCCTACCAATGAATGGCCCCCATAATGTGATTGTGTCCTCTCAAGGGTTAGATACCAGTCTTGAGAGCCCACAATCCCCATTGCTGCCATGGGTGTGAAATCCACCGGATTCTAACCCTTTAACCCATGATTTCAAGACCGGGAACTCGGGCCTCGAGTTCGCAACAACTTTGGACCATTCGAATTGCCGAAGGTTTGGAAGTGGACCAAATGCTAGTGGATGAACCTTGTGATGACTCGACCTCTCTCCTAGGGTTTAAGAGGAGAGAGAAGGTTAATCACGACGGTATTAAAAGATGATTTTGGCACATCTGAAACCGACGACGAAGAATCCAATCGGCGAGATAAATATACCCAAACATAGATAATCAAAAGACCTTTCCATCAAGCCATAAACCACCGGAATCAGACCTTGGTTGAGGGGTCAACTAAGGGCCAGTCGAATGGACCAATCAATTGGTCTAGACCAACTGCCCCTCCCTCCCTAGTGTCGGGGCAAATTCGGGAATTTGTGTTTTGAAACCCTATTTTAAGCTTCTATTCACTCCTACATGCATTTTATAATGCTAGTGCAAGGATGAAGTTTGGAGAAGAGGAGAAACCAAGAAAAATCTTGATTCCCATCCATATGAAGGCATGCCGAGACCCAAATCATAGTGGAATCATTGGAAAAGGTGAGAGTTCTTCAAACCCTCTTCTTTAAACCTAAGTTTGTGGGGTTTCTTTTGCAATAAATGTTAGATATCGGTAGTTGGGGCATGTTAGGTGTAATGAATGCTTGTAAATAGTTTTATTTATGATTCTTGTTAGTGCATGAGTGGTTTGTGTGAATCATTGCAATCGATTTTGCATTTTGACTCTCAAAGACGCCCACAAGCACTTGAGAGAGACAAAATTTGGGGCTTTTTGATTGAGATCGAATTATTGGGTCACATTGATGATACCTTTAGTAGCCTAATACTGTCTAATTAGGCATTCCCAAAGTTTCATTTCGATTCAACTTTGAATTAATGGTGAAATAATGATTTTTCGCCGAAACTAGGTTGAGAACGGTGGGTTTGAAACCATATGACAGACTGTGTTTTGGGGGATGATTTTGGATATCTTTTGAAACACAATTAATTTCAAATTGATGTCTATTATTTATCTTGTATGATTAGAATTATTTTGAGTCTAATCAACGGCTCTCGAGAGTGAATTTGTGCCTTTGAGAAACAAAAATCATGTCAAAAGGTCAAAATCTTGAGAGTGTCTTGTATGTTTTATTATTGTTATTTCAATTCCATTGATGGTATCTTGCTTTATTATGTGATTGTGTGTGACTTTTCGCTATTGAAATGTAAGAATATGTGAATGACTACTGTTCTTTCTTTTTGAGTTTTATATTGGTGATATGAGAATGATGGAGAATGAATGATATTGGTTGAGATTGATTCTCTTATTTTATTTTACCAACTAGGGATGTGGGTCCACCTATTACCCTAGTGACTTTATATAGATGCATCTAGACCTAAGTACTTGAATGCTAGGTGTCTAGAAGCGTTGGGCTAGATGACCCTATGAGAACTACTACTCTTTTTTGGGTATTGAAGCCCGTTAACCAATGATGTTAGTGGCTTGGTCCTTGGTCCTAAGTGTCAAGCAGGCCCACTATCATCATAGAGTGGTAGGGTTGCATATGATAGATAAGGGCTCATGGGTGCTCAAGACAAGGTAACAAACTCATGAGAGGACATGGAGAGCTTCCTATCCATTATATGTGGATGATCATTGGGTTAAGGAATGGGATCCAAAAGATGCCTCCCTTTGAGGATACCATTCATAGGTGGGAAGGCATCGAACCAAAAGGGCACTAGGCATGAGGGGATATTTTCGGACCGTATGACTTTGCATTGGGCCTAGAGTTATCTTTGACACTGTCAAATCTCATACCAAACAGTGATGTGAGAGAGTGGTGACTTATATCCCAACCATGGCTTGATAGGACTTTACCCAACAACTGCAGAGAACCCAATAGACGTCTTTTGTTGAGGGAGAGTGACTGAGACTGCCCAAAGGAGATTGGTGTTTAACTTAATACGTGTTTGCTATAGAGACTTCATGATAGAGTTAGGAGCACATCATCATAACCATGCAATTATCATATTGTGTCATTTACTATATTATCATCTTATGAATTTGATGTGGGAATCGTGATCTAATGCATGACATGGATGTTTAGTTGACCTCACTAGGTTCTATGGAACTCATTCCTTTATATGTTTACATTTTCTTAGATTTTCCTACAGGTTATGAGGACCCCACTCTAATGGAGGATCCATTGCCAATAGAGTACTATGAGAGAGCAACCGGAGAAGAAGTAGACACGCATGACACATCATGTTGGTGTCAGGATTGCTCTTATGGATTTGGCTCCCAATAGGGAAATTCTTAGAGTATTCTGCTGTGAACAAACTATCCTCTTCCTTTTCAAACTCTGATGTTGACTTTATTTTATCTTAGACAGGGATAATTGTAATCATAATATTTTAGATTTCATAATTGGATATTTGAACTTGATTTATTCTTGTCCTTTTGAGTATGCTTTATCATATCTTTGTATGGAATTGTCACTGAACAATGTATCACCCCCACGGGTATTTGGATATGACCAGATCAGGCTAGTTAGGGTGTGATAATGGGTCACTCGGCCTCAATACCCACACCGATAGGGTGTGATATGATGGGATTTCTAACCAAACACCTCTAGACAAACCCTAGGTATGTCATCCAGTAATCATGGAAAGGACCAAGGGGCACCATAGGAATGCATCCCATACCACCTTCACTGGTGTCCCAAGACATAAACACCCAATTGGCATTCCCCATTCCACAATCACAACCTATCAATCACATTACAATATGATTCCAAATATAACATCATACCATAATCCAATCACATTCCAAACATTCACATTATTACAAATATGCATAGCAATATAATGAATAACATTCTGAAATTACAGAGGCATATCTATCTTGAACATGTCCTAAAACAACAATAAGACCACGCACTCAAGTTCTATTATAAGTAAGAATGTAATCAAGTTATTTGTAGGTGAACGTCCTCACCTTATCGTTGACTTGGATCCTTCGAAAAGTGGAGCAAAAAGTAGGTTCAAACTTACCAAAGAAACCCTAGTAATAAATTAATTTAATAGTGTGAACAAACCCTAAAGGTTTGAAGATGAAAAGGGGTCAAGATAGGGCAATTTTCTATCACTGCACCCATTGGTCACCTGGCTTGGTCGCTCAAGGCTGCCAAGCCAACCGAACAAGGCTATTGTGTACGGACAGTAAAACCTAAAATAGATCAAAAACTCATCATTTGAGTTCCAAAACACTCTAAAATATATTGAAGAACTCTCAAATAATGGTAGAACACTATCTAACATGATTTAGGCATCAATCATGGTCAAAGGAGTGAAAACCTAGCGAGTCCTATATTAGGTTTCATCCGAAATCAAACCGCAAATTCACAGATAGATCAAAGTGAATGGGGATCCACTCTTAGACTAAGAAAACAATAGAATAAGGTCTGTAAACAACTTAGAACATGCTCTAGCATGGATTGGAAATCAAACTAATTAAAGAGAAAAACAATCATATACTTTCATGCTAGGCTTTTACTGAAATCACACCATGATGTTCATGGAAGAACTAGAGTGAATGAAGATTCACTTTGGAATTAAAAGCATGAAAGAGTAGGTCATCACAATAGATTTAGAACTTCTTCAAGGTTTCTACAGTAGGTAGAAACAATAGAGAAATTAGGATTAGAAGGAAGAGAGTGATTGCTAACCTTGTAGAAGATGAATCGTCGAGCGGAAAACTTCACGGATACTTGGAAATCTTCCTTCACCTTGGAGAGAGAGCTCTAGAGTGTCTATAACTTTCTCTAATAACCTTACGACATAGTGACACTAAATAGAATGAGAATCGATTAAATAGGGCTTCGGAAACCTAATTTCTAAAAAGTGTCAATTTTTCCCCGGGACTGGTTAGGCAGGCTGCCAACTGTCCCCTTTTTGGTCAGAAATGCATTTTGGTTCTCCAAAATCTCTAACTTCCTTTTGGGTCTTTTTCCAAGTTATAGAAGGGTCTTACCTGATTCTTTGGGACCTTCCACTTGTGTCATTATAGTACTCATGGTCCATCTACCAAGTTTGTCTTCATTTAATTAAGTTACATCATTTTCCAAAATCCGACAAGGTTACCATCATAGTATCATCACCATCTACTTCCCTTGGTTCTAAGTCAGATCCAATGGGTTCAATTTGGATGGCCCACAATTGTCTTCTTCCTGCACTTTGGGTTTTCTGACCTACAATATAGATTTTCGAGTTTGGGTTGTGACGGATTTCACATCCTCCCCCCCCCCTAAAAGAAATTCCATCCTCAAAATTGGAAGTGTATCTGGGTTTCCAAAGAGACGAGGATACTTCAATCTCAACTCGTCTTCTTTCTCCCAAGAGGCTTCTTTGGGGGTATGATTCTTCCACTGAATCTTTACCAAGGGTATGGTCCTATTCTGTAACTGTTTTTCCTTCTTATCAAGGATCTCGGCTGACTTCTCATTATGGGAAAGATCAGCTCCAAGACGTTCAGGTTCTCGCTGGAGGAGATGTTCCGGATTCTCTACACACTAACGTAGCATTGACACATGGAAGACGTCGTGCACACCATCTAAGGACAGAGGTAAAGCTAAATGGTATGCAACCGGTCCAACCTTCTCAATGATCTCATAAGGGACAATGTACCGAGGGCTAAGCTTTCCTTTGATGTTAAATCTCATCACACCCTTCATAGGTGATACTTTCAGAAAAACTTTCTCGCCTACTTGGACTTCCAAATTAGTCCTCCTCTTGTCTACATAAGATTTTTGTCTTGATTGCACTGACTTGATCCTTTCTTTGCTCATATCCATCATCGCACCTGTGGCTTCAATCATTTCTGGACCTAAAACTTTTCTTTCACCAGTTTTAGTCCAATAGAGTGGGGTTCTACAAGTGTGTTCGTACAATGCTTTGAACGGAGCCATGCCTATCGTTGATTGATAACTGTTGTTGTAGGCATACTCCACAAAAGCTAAGTGTTCATCCCAATTTCCTCCCAAATCCACTATAAAAGATCTGAGCATATCTTCTAAAATTTGAATTGTATGCTCAAACTGTCCGTCGGTCTATGGATGATGAGTTGTACTTAAGTTCAAATGGGTTCCCAAAGCTTTCTGCAGATTGTTCCAGAATCTTGAGGTGAACCTTGGATCTCTATCAGATACAATACTCACTGGAACTCCGTGTAGACGTACTACATTGTCTACATTCAACCTTGCTAGCTTATCCATGGTGTGAGTGATCTTCATAGGAATGAAATGGGATGATTTGGTCAATCTATCAATAATCACCCACACAGTATCATTCCCTTTACTGGTACGAGGTAAGCTAGTAACAAAATCCATGGTAATGTCTTCCCATTTCCAACTAGGAACGGGAAGCAGCTGCAAAAGTCCTGATGATGGTTGATGAACTATTTTAACACGCTGGAAAGTGTCACACTTGGCAACAAAATCTTCCATGTCGTTCTTCAGTCCAATCCACCAATAATGTTCGCTCATATCTCTATACATTTTTCATTCTTCAGTCCAATCCACCAAAAATGTTCTCTCAGATCTCTATACATCTTGGTTCTTCCTGGATGCACAATGAATTTTGACTGATATGTTTCTTTCAAAATATCCTTTGTAAGTTCTTCTACTGCTAACAACACAGGCTTCCTCTATAAGTCAATGCACCATTGGTAGACATATAGAATTCAAGTTCTACCTCTGGACTAAAAGAGACCTTCTCAGTCTTTTCTTTCTATTCTGGGTCCAAGTCTTGTAGGGCAATTACTCTTTCTCTTAAATTGAACCTTGTTGTCATAACTGCAAGCATCACTTCAAACCCTTCTGGAACAATTTCCAGTCCTAACTCCAAGATAGAAAACATAAGTGGTTTACTCAAAGCATTCAAAGAAAATTCTTCTCGTTTACTTTTCTTGCTAAGAGCATCTGCAACCACATTGGCTTTCTCAGGGTGATATTAAATATCACAATCATAATCTTTAACCAACTCCAACCACCTACGTTGCCACATGTTCAACTCCTTCTGGGTGAAGAAGTACTTCAGATTTTATGATCAGTGTATATGGCCATTCTTTCTCCGAACAAATAATGGCTGCAAATCTTTAAAGCAACGACTACTGCTGCTAACACCAAATCGTGAGTAGGGTAGTTTCACTTATAATCCTTCAATTTCCTTGAGGCATATGCCACTACTTTTCCATGTTGCATCAGAATGCAACCTAAGCCAATATTTGAAGCATTGGTATAAACTGTCAATCCATCAAAGTCATCAGGTATACTTAACACTAGGGCACATGTCAGTCTATCCTTCAATTCTTGGAAATTCTTCTCGCAAGCATCAGTCCAGATGAATTTCTCCCCTTTTCTAATAAGCTAGTCATTGGAGCAACCAATCTAGAAAAGTTCTCAATAAACCTTCGGTGGTAACCTGTCATTCCCAAAAAACTTCTAGTGTCATTCACAATCATTGGTCTATCCCAATCTGCAACTGTTTTGACCTTAACAAGATCAACTTGAATTCCTTCTACTAAAACATATGGCCGAGGAAAACTACGTTAGATAACCAGAAGTCACACTTGCTAAACTTGGCAAAGCAAGAAGTTTCTTTTCTCTCAATATTTTCAAGGTGAAATGAAGATATTCAACATGTTCCTCTTCATTCTTCGAGTAAATCAAGATATCATCTATGAATGCAATCAAAATCTTATCCAAAACATCATGAAATACTTGGTTCATCAAATCCATAAATACCATAGGTGCATTTGTCAAACTGAAAGGCATAACCTTGAACTCATAATGACCATACCGAGTCCTAAATGTTGTCTTGCAAATATCACTTGGCTTCACTCTAAGTTGATGATATCCATTTCTCAAGTCTGTCTTCGAGAACACTGCTGCTCCTTTCAACTGATCAAAAATATCATATATTTTAGGTAGCAGGTACTTATTCTTGATGGTCAACTTGTTTAGCTCCCGGTAATTGATGCATAGACCCATGCTACCATCTTTCTTCTTTACAAACAGAACTGGAACTCACCAAGGAAATACACTTGGTTGGATAAATCCTTTTTCGAAGGGTTTGTTCAGTTGGTTTTGTAGTTCCTTCAGTTCGTTAGGTGCCATTCTATACGGTGCTTTTGACACAAGAGTGGCTCCTGGAATCAATTCTATTGTGAACTCTAGTTCTCTTTCTGATGGAAAACCCCACAAATCTTCTGGAAAGACATCCATAAAGTCTCTCACTACTTTGACTTCCTCAACTATCTTCTCTTTCTTGATTTCACTTCCAGATGAAGCATTAAGTGATGCACTTTCCATCAATGCATTCACTTGCATCACCGTAGTCAAGGTCTTCCTACTAAGTCTTTCTTGGTCACCTTGAAATTCAAAAGCTGAATTTCCATCAAGGGAAATTGTACTCTTCTCAAAGAGCAAAGGATAACCGCTTTGTACATAGTTAACCAATCCATTCCCAAAATTATATCAAAGTCTTTTATATCTAAGATCACTAATTCAACTTCCAAGTTTCTTCCACAAATGGTAATAGGGCAAGCTTCTATCACTTGATCCAGTTGAACTACTGATCTAGTAGGTGTACTAATTGTCAGACATCTTGGCAATTTCTTTGATGTTGTAGTAGTTCTTCTTACGAATGCAGATGATATGAAGAATGAGATGCACCAGTATCAAACAGAACAAAAGCAGAACTTAAGTGACTAGTAGCATACCTATGACGACATCGTGACTCTGATCTTGCTCAATTAAACACTTTTCCATCTAGAGGAGCTTGTGTTGGCTTAGCTACAGCTATTGCTGGCTAACTATTCCTTCAAGAGCAAGTGCGGGCATAATGTCCTATCTAAGTCCCTTGAAAAACTTCTTTGCTTTCTCTCAACCTGCTTTCATTGATTCAGGGGCGAAGAAAAGCAGTTCTTCAAACTTCTGTTGGTACTCCAGCATAGAAAGAGGTCCTTGCACAAGAGCCATGAACTCAGATTATTTGGCATCCTTCACAGCTTTAGGGAAATAGTTATTATAGAATGCTTCTTTGAAATTTTCCCAAGTAATTCCATTCTTATGCAAAGCTTCCAAAATAGGGCGAGTTGCATTCCATAATGCATTCACTTCATGTTGGAGCTTCTATTCAGCAAAAAGTATCTTCTGAGTCTCAGTGCACTGTAAATTCTTGAAGGCTTTCTCCAATTTCGGCAGCCATTTGTTGGGGAAAAGAGTACCCTTCCTCACATCAATAAAGTTCGGCACTTGGAGTCTCGAAAAGCTCTCCATCATCTTTAAATGAGGTAAGACCGCACTCCCAGCTACAGCACGTCTACCAACTGCATTAGGGTTCACTTAAGCAGTAGGATTTTCATTGTGCATGGCCATAAGCCCAGTCATCATTTGGTTGAATTGATTGCTCTGCTGCTGCATGATGTTCCCCATGATATTCAGAACATCTTGCAAATGAACAATCTAGGGAGCAACATGTGGATTTCTAGCAGTTTGACCCTCCAGGGGATTCTAATCTCCAGCATCACCATTCCCCCACATCGGGTCAAACACCATGTCTTCCTTAAAGAGGGCCCACAAGGACAACTTCCATCATTCGGGACATGGATCTACACTAAGGAAAAGGTCGGACATAACCTCCTAAGGCTTTCAAAGATAAAACACAGAAATCACAGTCCAACATTAAGGTCTAACATTGAACAAGCCTTTCTTCACCCAAAACAATTAGGGTGCCCCAGGCTAGGTTTGGGCTGGATTTCACAATAGGAGCTCGACTGATCTCAATAATGAGTCTCTAAGGATATGAGGGATCCAAGGATGAGAATGAGTATGATGAGGGTTAAGCACATGCTCATGCACAGGGTCTGGCACAGGATGAGGGTCATTAGACATAGGATGAAGAGGATGACGATATTCCACCTCGAGAGTTTGAGGTTGGGGGCCCTTCACATCAGACTTCTGAGATACCTTCTACAGATTCACAACTAACTACTATTGTCTCTACACTGGGGAGGATAGAGTGTGAAATCCCCCAGATTTCTACCCCTTTAACCCGTGGTTTTAAGACCGAGAACCTGGGCCTTGATTAGGCAATAATTGTGGACCATTCAATTCGAGCCCGAAGGATTGGAAATCAAACAAATGTTGGTAGATGACCCTTATAATGACTCAAAACTCTCTTAGAGTTTAAGTGAAGAGAGAAGATTAGTCTCGATAGTGTAAAAAGGGTAATTTTGTAATATCTGTAGATCAGTGATGGAAAATCCGATTGACGTAAATAAGATATCAAATCGAAGATCGTCGAAAGACCTTTCCAACGAGCCAAAGATCATCAAAATCGGAGTTTGTTTGGGGGTCCAACCATGAGCCAGAAGTTTGAGCCGCTTAGGTGAACCAACCCCCATCCCTATTTTCTGTTTAGGGGCAAAATTGGAAATTCGGATTTTGAAACCCTATTTATGTTTTATCTCATCCGTAAAAGCATTTTTGGAGGCTAGAAAGAGGCGGAGGCTTTGGAGAAAAGGAGAAACGAAAGAGAGGAGCAATTTCCATTCTTCCGAAGGTGTCTGTGATCCGAATCTTCGCAAAATCATTACGAAAGGTTAGTTTTCTTTAATGCTTCTCTTACTCACAATTTTGTGAGTATTTTCTCTCCTTTCCTTTTAAGGAATCTTGAAAGGGAAGGTTGTTAGGTATTGCTTTCCTTTATTGTATTAATGTCCCTTCCTAGTTTGTGGGAGTGATATCTTTTCTCTTCTATTGAGGGATCTGTGAAAGGGAATAATGATAAGTACCCTAGATGCTTATATTTTCTTATATTAATGTTTCCCTTGAGTTTGGGTAATGCTTTATCCTCTTGCAAAAGATTTTAGAATTTTGATTCTCTAGGTCACCCACGGGTGATTTATGAGAGCCAAATTTGGGGCATTTTGATTTTGGTCAAATTTAATAAAACTGAAGGTACCCGTAAGATCCTTTTGTTGTCAATTAGCTTTCCCCAAAATTTCATTTCATTTAGACTTTGAGTTGGTGGCAAATTAGTGACCATTCACTAGTGAGGTTGAGAACTACCCTTTTTAACCTAGTTTTCAGATTTGGGTTTTTGTGGGAAGATTTTAAGATATCATTTGAAACCCAAATTGGCTCTAATTTGTGATAATTATTTCTTTTGCATAAATAGGTTAATATATCTTTAATCACTAATTTGTGGGAGTGGATTCTTGGATTTGGAGGAAGAACAAAGTAAAAAAGGTGAGGAATATACTTAACTTTATATTACATGTGTAATGATGTTAGTTACTTTTCATTATTGATATCTTGTATTGCTTTAGTATTATCTTGTGGTTATTTTATGTCTTTTGTTAAATATGAATTGCTATGATTTATGTTTATTATTACTTCTGATGTTGCTCCTTGTTTTGAAATCAATTATTGTTGTTATGAAATGGAATGTGATTGTATGAGAGGAGAAATATTATTATTTCTTCTACCTTGTATTTTCTACTAGGGTTGTGGGTTCACCCATTGCCCTAGTGATATTATATGATTGTTTTTATTGTGGTTGGGAATGGGGAATGCCCTTTGGGCATTTCTGCCATAGGATACCAAAGGAGGCGGTATGGGACGCATTCCTATGGTGCCCTTGGCTCTTTCCCGATTACTAATTTACATATTTAGGGCATGTCTAGAAGTGTTTGGTTAGGTGACCTCATGAGTACTACTACCCTTTCGGCAGGGGTATTGAAGCCGGTTAACCCGTGATGTTAGTGGCTGGGTCCTGTATGTCAAGCAGGCCCACTATCATCATAGAGAGGTAGGGTTGCATATAATAGATAAGGGCTCATGGACGCTCAAGACCGGTGAAATGACCCGTGAGAGGACATGGAGATCATCCTGTCCATTATATGTGGATGACCACTGGGTTAATGAATGGGGTCCAACAGATGCCTCCATTGAGGATTCCATTCATAGGTGGGAAGGTATTGAACCAACAGAGCACTAGGCGTGAGGGGAAATATCCGGACCATATGTAGTACGAGACCATATGACTTTGCATTGGGCCTAAGATTATCCTTGACACGCGCCAGATCTTATACCAATGGTGATGTGAGAGAGTGGTGACCTAATCCCCAACCATGGCTTGACAAGACTTTACACAACAACTGCGGAGAACCCAACAGACGTGCTTGAGTGCCGTGAGGGAAGAGTGATGAGACCGCCCAAAGAAGACTGGTGTAAGACTTAATGCGTGTCTACCATAGAGACTTCATGATAGAGTTAGGAGCATAATCATTCACATATCATATCATTGTCATTAATTACATTATTGATATTCATGTTATATGTGTGGTGTGGAATCTTGAGAATGAATGTGTGATATGATGTTGAGTTGACCTCACTGAGTTTTGTTGAACTCATTCCTTTTATATGTTTTTTTCTATTAGATTATGCTTGCAGTTTATGAGGACTTCTTCCAAATGGAGGATGAATTACCAATATGTCTTCTTGAAGGAGTGATCGAAGAAGAAGTGGACGCACATGGAGCTTAATGCCAGTATCAAGACTATTCTTTTGGGTGGGATTCCATTAGAGAATTAGTCTAGTTTAGTTTTCCATTGCGTTGAAAATTACTCTCTTTTCTTTTCAAAACTCTGATATTATATTTTTATTTTGAAGTAATGGAGGATTGTAACCATTATTTCGGTTTTGATAACTTAGTATGATAAACTTGATTTATTCTTGTCCATTTAATTACGCTATATCATGTTTTGTATGGATTTGTCACTGAACCTAGATCTTGCGGTGTATCATCCCCACGGGCATTCGGGTATGACCGGATCCGGCTGGGTGGGGTGTGACAGAAGTGGTATCAGAGCCTAGGTTCATACAAGTCCTAACATTATATGATACAGTAGGGGCATCCTGAGTCATCGATCCATAAATGACTCTATTAAATAGAAATGAATAATAGGCTCAACATGAACTTAGAAAATTTATTGTAATGTTGCATAATGAATCAACTTGAATAAGATACAATAAGTATATGGAACACAAAGTCATGAATGTCATTAATTAAACAAAAGCATAAAACACTATAAAGCATATGAAACAGTAAAGTGCATAATTTATAAAATATTTAGATTATAAAATATCATAACCCAATATCAAGTGAAAGAGCGTGGACAAACACGCATAATAAAACATGTGTTTGAAACATAATAAAGCCGAGTGAAGTTACACGGTACATCTGTGATAGTAGAAGGTAGATTCAAGGTTGTTAACGCTTGGGTGGAGGTTGAGGCATTTTGGACGAAGGAAGTTCTCTGAATTTTCTCCCTGAATTTCTCCGTGTTAGTGAAATCCACTCAGAAGTGTCTAAAGATACGGGTCAAGAGACACCCGTACCCAAGTTGGATACCTAGGGGTGCTGCTCGTGGAATGGTATATGTGAGATCAATGAGGATATCTCACATATAAGCGAAGATGGTGTGTGGAGAAAGTTTGCATTTGATTTCGTGAAGGAGATGTCATTAAATCTCGTGTTTGAGCGTCGCATGGGGTTAAATCTAACCTAGAAGTGTAGTAGAACCACTCCCAAGGCAAGAGCGAGGGTGAGAAGGTGAAAAAAAGTAAAAAAATGAAAAAAAAAAAAAAAAAAAAAAAGGGTTGTTGGCGCACGCGCGCAAGCAGCACAGATCCGCGCACAATCAGAAGTGCGCCCAGCGTGCGTGCGCGCGCAAGGAGGTTTTTATAAAATAAAAATTAAAAAAAAAAAGGAAATTTTTTTTTCTGTTTTGGCAGGTCTCTGATTTCCAGAGACCTACCGGGCGGGTGGCCGGGCACTTGAAGCCACCGGCCCAACCCCCCTTTGTTTTTCAAAAAAAAAAAAAAAAAAAATTTACTTTTGGCGGGTCTCGATTTCAAGAGACCTACCGGGGGTGGCCGGGCGCTTGAAGCCACCGGCCCAACCCCCCATGGTTTAAAAAAAAAAAAAAATTTCGGGGCGCTGTTTGTAGAGACCCGTGGTTTTTTTAAAAAAAAAAATAATAATAAAAAGAAATAAATATTTATATATGTATATAAACAAAATTAAATTAAATATAAAATTAAAAATAAAATAAAAACATTTTTTTTGGGCCCTTAATTTCAGAAACCTCCCGGGTCCCACCAAAAAAAAAAAAAAAAAAAAAAAAAAGTTTGAAAGAAAGTTTTTCTTCTTCTTTTGGGTATGTGATTTCAAAAACTACATTTGATTCCTTTAAAAATAAAAAATAAATAAAAAGAACATTTTTTTTCGGGCCCTTGATTTCAAAGACTGGGTATTTAATTATTTTTTTTAAACAAAAGAAAAAAAAATTTAGGTTATGATTCCAGAAACCCCTAGTCCTCTTGGGAAAAGAAAAAAAAAATTTTGAAGTTATTATTATTATTATTTTTTCTTTCTTTTGGCCCTCTTATTCCAAAGACTCCCATGGGATTTATTAAAAAGAAAATTTTGGAATCTTTCAAGCACTTCTATTGATTTCCAATAATAATAATAATAATATAAAATTAATTAATTTTTGGGGGGACCTTTTAAGCGCTTCAATTGGTATTTATTCTTGTCTTAAACTCAAATGGTTCGTTGGTTTGCTAGTGGTTATTACAAGAGATGGATGTATGGGACAAGTGTTTGTGAATTTGGGATTTTGGTAAAGTGAATAGTGAAATTGGTGCAAAGTGTGGGAAATCTTTTTGTTGAAGCTTGGCTTGTGCGGAAATTGATTGGAGCATGTTTCTAAACACCCCTGGGCATGTTTCTAACCAATATTAGCAAGCATTTCCCAGTTCTGAAGAAAATCATGTTGTTAATAATGAAATTGAAAAGAAAGATAGGTAAGAATGAAGGTTTTCTTGTGTTGTTGATCTTGATAATCTGTATGAAGTGTCTATGAGTGTTGTTTTGAGTTTCTCTTAGCTGTTTAAGAAGTCAGCCTAGAGTTCAGCGCTCTTTACCCATTAGACCTATTCTTCGTTGTACTTTCCATCCCCTTTATAAAAATTCGGTGGAACAATCACACCCCTGAAGAAGTTCCTCATCTTATTGGGAGTTCAAGTATGCTTTCAATTTCGAGGACGAAATTATTTTAAGGGGGGGAGATTGTAAAATCCCACCTAACCCTAACCTTGCTGCTGTGCCAAATGCATACCTACCATATACATTGTTCGATTTATTCTCTATCATATGAGTTGCCTAATTTCGTTTAGTAGAAGTTTACCCCAAACTTGACATATTCTCTCTTCGAGTTCTTCTTGTGCCTTCTATTCCTTTTGATAGGAGGGTGATCTTAAGTCATTCCCATGACTGATCCTTCTATCCCTATTGTTCTAGAGTGAATCTTCATATACTCAATAACCTTGTGATTTCTCCACATGATGATTTTGAAGGGAAATCAAGTGTGACCTTCATGATTGTTAACCCTTCTGATTGCTCCTGATTTTAAAGCATGTTAGATTTACTCCTCTATTTTTATTACAAAAGACTTATTGTTATTTGTTTCCCGTAGATTTTGGGAGAAGAAAGTCAAGATAAAAGCAATGTATCTCCATCTCTTTGGAAGCCTAGTACTCTCCCAATTTCGAGGACGAAATTTCTTTTAAGGGGGGAGGAATGTGAAATCCCCCAGATTTCTACCCCTTTAACCCGTGGTTTTAAGACCGAGAACCTGGGCCTTGATTAGGCAATAATTGTGGACCATTCAATTCGAGCCCGAAGGATTGGAAATCAAACAAATGTTGGTAGATGACCCTTATAATGACTCAAAACTCTCTTAGAGTTTAAGTGAAGAGAGAAGATTAGTCTCGATAGTGTAAAAAGGGTAATTTTGTAATATCTGTAGATCAGTGATGGAAAATCCGATTGACGTAAATAAGATATCAAATCGAAGATCGTCGAAAGACCTTTCCAACGAGCCAAAGATCATCAAAATCGGAGTTCGTTTGGGGGTCCAACCATGAGCCAGAAGTTTGAGCCGCTTAGGTGAACCAACCCCCATCCCTATTTTCTGTTTAGGGGCAAAATTGGAAATTCGGATTTTGAAACCCTATTTATGTTTTATCTCATCCGTAAAAGCATTTTTGGAGGCTAGAAAGAGGCGGAGGCTTTGGAGAAAAGGAGAAACGAAAGAGAGGAGCAATTTCCATTCTTCCGAAGGTGTCTGTGATCCGAATCTTCGCAAAATCATTACGAAAGGTTAGTTTTCTTTAATGCTTCTCTTACTCACAATTTTGTGAGTATTTTCTCTCCTTTCCTTTTAAGGAATCTTAAAAGGGAAGGTTGTTAGGTATTGCTTTCCTTTATTGTATTAATGTCCCTTCCTAGTTTGTGGGAGTGATATCTTTTCTCTTCTATTGAGGGATCTGTGAAAGGGAATAATGATAAGTACCCTAGATGCTTATATTTTCTTATATTAATGTTTCCCTTGAGTTTGGGTAATGCTTTATCCTCTTGCAAAAGATTTTAGAATTTTGATTCTCTAGGTCACCCACAGGTGATTTATGAGAGCCAAATTTGGGGCATTTTGATTTTGGTCAAATTTAATAAAACTGAAGGTACCCGTAAGATCCTTTTGTTGTCAATTAGTTTTCCCCAAAATTTCGTTTCGTTTAGACTTTGAGTTGGTGGCAAATTAGTGACCATTCACTAGTGAGGTTGAGAACTACCCTTTTTAACCTAGTTTTCAGATTTGGGTTTTTGTGGGAAGATTTTAAGATATCATTTGAAACCCAAATTGGCTCTAATTTGTGATAATTATTTCTTTTGCATAAATAGGTTAATATATCTTTAATCACTAATTTGTGGGAGTGGATTCTTGGATTTGGAGGAAGAACAAAGTAAAAAAGGTGAGGAATATACTTAACTTTATATTACATGTGTAATGATGTTAGTTACTTTTCATTATTGATATCTTGTATTGCTTTAGTATTATCTTGTGGTTATTTTATGTCTTTTGTTAAATATGAATTGCTATGATTTATGTTTATTATTACTTCTGATGTTGCTCCTTGTTTTGAAATCAATTATTGTTGTTATGAAATGGAATGTGATTGTATGAGAGGAGAAATATTATTATTTCTTCTACCTTGTATTTTCTACTAGGGTTGTGGGTTCACCCATTGCCCTAGTGATATTATATGATTGTTTTTATTGTGGTTGGGAATGGGGAATGCCCTTTGGGCATTTCTGCCATAGGATACCAAAGGAGGCAGTTTGGGACGCATTCCTATGGTGCCCTTGGCTCTTTCCCGATTACTAATTTACATATTTAGGGCATGTCTAGAAGTGTTTGGTTAGGTGACCTCATGAGTACTACTACCCTTTCGGCAGGGGTATTGAAGCCGGTTAACCCGTGATGTTAGTGGTCGGGTCCCGTATGTCAAGCGGGCCCACTATCATCATAGAGAGGTAGGGTTGCATATAATAGATAAGGGCTCATGGACTCTCAAGACCGGTGAAATGACCCGTGAGAGGACATGGAGATCATCCTGTCCATTATATGTGGATGACCACTGGGTTAATGAATGGGGTCCAACAGATGCCTCCATTGAGGATTCCATTCATAGGTGGGAAGGTATTGAACCAACAGAGCACTAGGCGTGAGGGGAAATATCCGGACCATATGTAGTACGAGACCATATGACTTTGCATTGGGCCTAAGATTATCCTTGACACGCGCCAGATCTTATACCAATGGTGATGTGAGAGAGTGGTGACCTAATCCCCAACCATGGCTTGACAAGACTTTACACAACAACCGCGGAGAACCCAACAGACGTGCTTGAGTGCCGTGAGGGAAGAGTGATGAGACCGCCCAAAGAAGACTGGTGTAAGACTTAATGCGTGTCTACCATAGAGACTTCATGATAGAGTTAGGAGCATAATCATTCACATATCATATCATTGTCATTAATTACATTATTGATATTCATGTTATATGTGTGGTGTGGAATCTTGAGAATGAATGTGTGATATGATGTTGAGTTGACCTCACTGAGTTTTGTTGAACTCATTCCTTTTATATGTTTTTTTTCTATTAGATTATGCTGCAGGTTATGAGGACTTCTTCCAAATGGAGGATGAATTACCAATATGTCTTCTTGAAGGAGTGATCGAAGAAGAAGTGGACGCACATGGAGCTTCATGCCAGTATCAAGACTATTCTTTTGGGTGGGATTCCATTAGAGAATTAGTCTAGTTTAGTTTTCCGCTGCGTTGAAAATTACTCTCTTTTCTTTTCAAAACTCTGATATTATATTTTTATTTTGAAGTAATGGAGGATTGTAACCATTA
Organism: Hakea prostrata; assembly: GCF_041222555.1. Classification (NCBI taxonomy): domain Eukaryota; kingdom Viridiplantae; phylum Streptophyta; class Magnoliopsida; order Proteales; family Proteaceae; genus Hakea; species Hakea prostrata. Next base: position 774,589 of record NC_142600.1, read on the forward strand.
TTTCGGTTTTGATAACTTAGTATGATAAACTTGATTTATTCTTGTCCATTTAATTACGCTATATCATGTTTTGTATGGATTTGTCACTGAACCTAGATCTTGCGGTGTATCATCCCCACGGGCATTCGGGTATGACCGGATCCGGCTGGGTGGGGTGTGACATAGAGACTCGCCTGGTTGTGATAAAGGACAGATTATCACAGGTCGAGGATGAGGCTCGTGCTATCACAGGATCACAGAGACGGTCGCCTAGATAGATAGTTCTAGGATTTCCTTTTATGTTGAATTCAGATGTACCTATTTAGTTTCATCTTGTAAAAATTTCCTAATCAATTAATAAAATTCAGATGTTTAACTTGACTTATTGTATATTATGCATTTCCTTTTTTGAATTATAATGTATGTTTGTTTCACCCTAGTTATTGTGCATTACTCATACTTGATGTATTATGCTTCATTGGTTCAAGTATCCAGTTTTGATGTTTTCTATTATCCACTCTAAGAGAGCTGAGTTGGGTCACTTTTGGATTTATGACCCGAAGATGCTCCGCTACTGTGTTTCGTGATTATGATTGTATGAAACCTGGTTCTGATACCACTCTGTCACATCTCCCCAACCGGTGCCCTAATTGCAATACACCCAGAGGTGTGATCCACAGCCCCAAAGATCAAGTCTCAATAATTATCCTCCCACATAGCACAATAGTATAATCATAAGCAATAATAATCATTGTATTAATGTAATTAAAAAAAACAATCAAAGAATGGATCTCAAAAGGATCACAAATCAATATCAGAGCATGGAAAAATGATAACAAAGTTTTAGAGTAATAAAGTAATGCAGAGAATAAACTCTAGTCAAACGCGGAAATATAGTCAAAATCTAATGCATTACAACCTAGAAGAATGAAAGGAGTCTTGAAGCTAATCTAAGTCTACTCGAAGTATGGCTCTTTATCAAAAAGGTAATGTCTAAACTCAAAGGTCTTCGCTTCTCATACGGGATACTCTAACTTTAGGATCGGACTAATCTTGGTACGCACAGTCATCACACAGACGATCTTCACTGTGATGTTCATGATTGCCAGTATTCTGTATATTGTACGGATCATTCGACGTGGTATCGTACTCCTCGGTCTTGGCGTTATCGATACCTGCAGCAAAGTCTAAAGAAACGTTGTCCCTGAAGGGTGAGCTCAAAAGAACTCAACAAGTAGTTCAAATACAAATAACAATTACAAACAATTCAAGAACAAAGCATGATGCAATATGATATGAGACAATGTGCAAGTATGCATCTAACTCTAACATATGCGAGTCTCTAATGGCAAACATGCATTAAGATAGAACGCCATACTCCTCTGGGCAGTCTCAGTCACTCTCTCTCACGACTCTTAAGCATGACTTTTGGGTTCTCTACTGTAGTTGAGTCAAGGCATCCACCTTAGACAATCACCATGGCTGGGGTTTAGGTCACCACTCTATCACTCCACCATTGGTATGAGTATTGGTGCATGTCAGGGTTATACCTAGTCCAATGCATGTCATCTTCTGATATTTATCTCGAGGTAAAATATTTCCCTTCCTTGCCTCTCACAATCCATTATGGACCTTTCCCCCTAGAGTCATCGTATCCTATGGCTCCAACCAACTCAGACTATAGACTCTTAACCCTATTGGTCATCTACATATAATAAACAGGAAGCTCTCATGTCCTCTCATGGGTTGTCTACCGGTCTTAAGCGCCCATGAGCCATGGCTTATTATAATGTGAACCTACCAATGAATGGGCCCCAGAATGTGATTGTGTCCTCTCATGGGTTGGATACCGGTCTTGAGCACCGACAATCCCTCCACGGGTCACTCGGCCTCAATACCCACGCCGATAGGGTGTGATATGACGGGATTTCTAACCAAACACCTCTAGAAAATCCTAGGATATGTCATCTGGTAATCATGGAAAGCGCCAAGGGGCACCATAGGAATGCATCCCATACAACCTCCACTAGTGTCCCAAAACAGAAACACCCAATTGGCATTCTCCATTCCACAATCACAACCTAGGCAATCACATTACAATATGATTTCAAATATAAAGTCATACCATAATCCAATTACATTCCAAACATTCACATTCTTACAAATATGCATAGCAATATAATGAATAACATTCTAAAATTACAGAGACATATGTATCATGAAGATGTCCTAAAACAACAATAAGATCATGCATTCAAGTTCTATTATATTTATGAATGTATTCTAAATTATTTGTAGGTGAACGTCCTCACCTTGTTGTCAACTTGGATCCTTCGAAGAGTAGACCAAAAGGTAGGTTCAAACTGCCAAAGAAACCCTAATAATATGATGATTTAATGCTAGGAACAAACCCTAAATGTTCGAAGATGAAAGGGGGTCAAGACAGAGCAATTTGCTATTATTGTACCCTTGGGTTGCCCAGCTTGGTTGCTCGGGGTTGCCAAGAAAATCGACCAAGTCTACTGTGTACGGACAGTAAAACATAAAATCGATCGAAAACTCATCGTTTGAGTTCCAAAACACTCAAAAATTAGTTGGAAAAGTCTGAAACAATGGTAGGACACTATCTAGCATGATTTAGGCATCAATCATGGTCAAATGAGTCAAAATATAACAAGTCCTATATTAGGTTTCATCCAAAGTCAAACCACAGATTCACGGATATATTAGAGTGAATCCCCATTCACTCTAAGACTAAGAAAATAATAGAATAAGGTCTAAAAACAACTTAGAACATGGGCAAGCATGGATTGGAAATCAAAATAATCAAAGAAAAAAACAATCATATAGGTTCATGTTGGGCTTTTACTGAAATCACACCGTGATGTTCACGAAAGAGCTAGAGTGAATGGAGATTCACTCTAGAACTAAGAGCATGAGAGAGTAGGTCATTATAGTAGATTTAGACCTTCTTCAAGGTTTCTACAGTAGGTAGAAACAATAGAGAAAGTAGGATTAGAAGGAAGAGAGTGATTGCTAACCTTGTAGAAGAATAATTGTCGAGCTAAACTTCACGAATACTTGGAAATCTTTCTACACCTTAGAGAGAGAGAGAGAGCTCTAGAGTGTGTCTGACGTTCTCCAACAGCCTTATGACATAATGACACGAAATAGAACAAAAACTTATTAAATAGGGCTTTGGAAACCTAATTTCCAAAAAGTGTCAATTTTGCCCCGGGACTGGTTGGTCGCCTGGGTTGGTCACTTGAGCAACCAAGACAGGCTGCGAACTATCCCCTTTTTTGGTCGAAATGTATTTTGGTTCTTCGAAAGCTCTAACTTCCTTTTGGTTTCCCAAGTTATAGAAGGGTCTTACCTAATTTTCCGGGACCTTCCACTTGTGTCATGACAATACTCATGGTCCATCTACCAAGTCCGTCTTCATTTAAGTTACATACTTACATCTTCCGAAATCCGACAAGGTTTCTATCGTAGCATCATCACCATTTACTTCCATTGGTTCAAGTCAGATCCAATGGGTTCAATTTGGATGGTCCACATACACTTTTCTTCTACTATATGGTCATGAGATGATGAGCAATAATGTTGAATTTCAAATAAAAGAAACCAAAATGAATGCATTGTGGTGTGCAATGATGGCTTAACGGATTCACATCCTCTTAAATTTTCACCCCCTGCAATTTCCTGTAATTTGTATTTTGGATTGTGACACGTAGCAGTTGAGTATCCAACGGTCACAATTAAAAACCAACTAAGAATTGAATCTAATGAATCCCTGCAATTAAGCTTCAAGAAAAGAGGAAAGACAAAATTTGAAAAAAAAAAAATCAGGGATTCATTAGATTCAACTTTTAGTTGGGTTTTAATTGTGACCGTTGGATATTCCACTGCCACGTGTCGCAATCTTAAATACGAATTAAGGGGAAGTGTAGAGGGTGAGAATTGTAGAGGACGTGAATTCATGATTCAACACTTTTAAAGAGGGCTGAATTCCACATATTTCCAAATGGACCAGCATAGTGTACTCCAAATGGGTGGAAAATAAGTTAATCAGTCCTTTCATGATGGGAGAAACCCCTCACGTTAAACAAAATTTTATCAAAGTTCATTTATGACTAGGAAATGGACTATCCATCAATCACATCCAAAGGTTGAAGTTAAATGTTGAAGATAGAAAAAAAAAATTTATTTTACGTTAATCTCAACTTTTGGATAATAACTGATGGACAAGCGTCCTTTATCCAGAGAGAAATGAAGAGTCTATTTCCTTGTCAGAAATAGCCTCATAAAATTCTTATGTTAAACGGTCAAGGTAGAATTGGATTTCATTAAAGAAGGTTTTTGCTAACGTTCAAACCAGACGGCCCCAAAGTCAAAAAGCTGAACTTGTAACAAATACTAATACAACTTACCATTATTAATACTAACCAAAAAAATAAATAAATAAATAAATAAAAACATAACAAGGTATCCAGAAAGCCCTAGCTCGTGGAAGGTATAATCCTTTCTTGGAAAGACTTGAAATTGAGTTGCGAAATGATCTGGAAATGGTGCTCCATAGGGAGGAGATTCTTTGGGCTCAAAAAGCTAGAAAGGAATGGTTGGTTAATGGGGACAAAAATACTAGGTATTTTCACATCTCGACGGTTTCTAAACGGCGTCGTAACAAGATTGGGAGCTTAAGGAATGTTGATGGTTCATGGATATCGGAGGAGCAACCCTTAAAGCAGCATGTGGTGGATTTTTATAGGAATCTCTTTAGTGATGAGTCTGGTGAGGTGCCTTCTCTTCAGGTGAACCATGGCTTTCCTGTCCTAGATCCTAGTCGCACTGCTACTCTTGCTGGTCCTGTATTGGAGGAGGAAGTTTTAGAGCTATCAAACGATGGGTCCTTGGAAGGCACCGGGGCCGGATGGCTTTCAAGCTGCGTTTTATCGTTCGTGGGAAATAACTCGAGGTGCGGTGGTGAGTATGGTTGATAGGCTTTCAATGGTGACTTGGAGGTCCATATTAATGAGACCCCGATTGCCTTGATCCCTAAAGTGGAGAAGCCGACGGATTTCTCGGTTTGACCTATCTCTTTATGTAATGTGAGCTATAAGATCATCACTAAGGTTATCACGACAGGTTAAGAGAATTCATGCCTTCTTGGGTGGCTCCTAATCAAGTAAGTTTTGTGCCTCCGGGGTTATTCGGGAAACATTGTCATTGCTCAAGAGTGTTTTCATAGCATGAGGAAGAGGGGTGCAAGAAGATGATGGCTATTAAAATTGATTTAGAGAAAGCTTATGATCGTCTGGTGGGATTTATTGCGATACTCTTCAAGCTGCTAAGGTCCGGAGACCCTAATCCATGTAATTATGCTATGTGTGACCTCTTCTAGTCTTAATATTCTATGGAATGGGGATGTGACGGAAAGTTTTAATCCGACTAGAGGTATCGGGCAAGGTGACCCCCTTTCTCCCTACCTTTTGTGTTATGTATGGGCGCTTGACTCATTGTATACAAGATCTGCGATGGAGGGGAGCTGGAGACCCCTTAAGTTTGGAAGAAGAGGGCCCTCTATTTCTCATCTTATGTTTGCGATGATGTTTTGCTTTTGCGGCTTCTTCTTATCAAGTGGGGGTGATTAAGGCATGCCTTGATAAATTTTGCTGCTCGTCAGGGAGCAAGGTTAGTGCTGAAAAAACTAGAATTTTCTTCTCCAAGAGTGTGGATTCTAATCTTGCTAAGGAAATATCTCTTGCTAGTGGTTACATGGAGACAAAGGAATTGGCGGTACTTGGGTGTCCCGATCTGGAGTGGAAGAGTTCGAAAGTGGATTATGATTCCATCGTTTCAAAAGTTAAGGCAAATTGGCTGGTTGGAAATCAAATTTCCTATCCTTTGCAGGGCGGGTGATTCTAGCAAAATCGGTGTTACTCTCAATCCCGATCTATACTATGCAATCTTGTCTAATTCCTCGTGGAACCGTGTGTGCTATTGAGAAGAGTACTCGAAGTTTTATTTGGGGTAGCTCGACAACTTCTAGAAAGATGCATCTCCTTAAGTGGGATGTGCTTTGCATGGAGAAAGCTAAGGGCGGATTGGGTCTTAGCACCTTCGTTTTGTTACGAAGCCTTCATGATGAAAATTGCATGGGGATACCTTCAACAAAATTCTCTTTGGGCCTTGATCCTTAAGGCAAAGTATGGATCACATAGGAGGAAAGATCTTTTCTCTGCTTTGGCTACTGATTCCCCTCTTTGGAAAGCCACATGCAAGGCGGGACCTAGGGTGGTCTCGAATAGCGCGGTTAGTTGGTAATGGTGAGGTTGCTCTCTTCGGAAAGAGGATTGGCTAGGTGGAGGTTGTATTCTTGAGCTTGCTGCTATTGGGCAAATTCTGTTGAGTACAAATGGGAAGCAGTGGGCAATATGTCTCTCCTCAAGGAGAGTGGCGGGTTGATAGTATGAAAATCTTTTGGAGGATACTGTTAAGGGCAAAATTCAGCTACATAACGCCGTCTACTTATTGTGGTGCGATCGCTCATTTGGAAGCTAACGAGAGGAAGGGAATTTCACGTTGAGATCTGCCTATGAGTGGTTGGTGAAGGATTTGAATCATGGTCGAATTGCATGTTATGATGAGCAAGTTTGGCGACGGTTTTGGGCGCTCCAAGTACCGGCAAAATTGGGTGTTTCCTTTGGTTGGTTTTACATGAGAAGCTTCTCACCAAAACTCGATCTGAAACATTTGGGTCTTGCCTCGCATGATCACCGTGTTTTTGCATGTCCGAAGGAGAGGGTTGTCTACATGTGCTTCGAGGCTGTGGATTCGCCAAGGGGTTTGGTGGAGATTGGTTGATGTCTCGCTAAGGGGAGACTTTTCGGTTCAAATCTGGGGGACTGGATGGGTTTAATTTGGTGGGATCCTTTGCTAAGAGTAGCGGGGGCGGGGGGGTTGCTTGCGCGACTTATCTTCTATGGTTTTGGAGGAATTGTGATGTGCATGAGTGTGATTTTATGCGACCTCATAATGGAAGGCAGTTGGCTTTAGAATATGGGAAATCGGTGGTTGATGCCGGGCTTCCGTGCTCGTTTCAGCGATCGGTAGGTTCGGAGTGTCTTTGAGGTGGAGGTTTCCTCCTGGTGGTTGGATTAAAGGAAATGTGGATGCGCCTTTCGACGTAGGGGTGCGGATGTTCGCATTGGTGGTTTATTTCGCGATTCCGTGGGTCGTTTTATTGGTGGTTTTGTTAGAAGGGTTCGGTCAGTTGTGTCCTTGAAGCGGAACTTGAAGCCATTTGCCAAGGTTTGGGCTGGCAATGAGTAGTCATCTCCGCCGCTCGCTGGAGTCGGATTCCCGGAAGCAATAGAGCTTTTGGATCCATGTTGTGTGGATCGTGGGAGGTTTGGTCTTTTAGTTGAGCGAATTGGTGTTTTGCTGCATGAGATGGTGAGTACGCGATGCGTGTATGTTGGACGTGTTGCTAATAAGGCTGCTGATTGGATGTCTAAGTTTCCACTCGATTTGGAGTGCTCTTGGATGTTCTTTCAGGATGTTCCCCACGGGTTGGAGGAGATCCTTCGGCGGAATTGTGATGCTGCTTCCTTGTAGTTTCTCTTTGAGTCCTTGACTCCGTTGTTTTATTATCGAAAAAAAAAACATAACAAGGTACTATAATACAACGAATGAGTAAATTGGCAATTTCTATAATCAACCAGTAGACTTTTTTATTCTTTTTTGGTAATCAATAAACCTGTAGACTGTTTCGACAATTCCTTAACCAGGAGGAGAACCTACCTCCAACCTCTCTAACGCGTTTTTGTGGAATTCTTACATCTTTTCTGCCTTCCCCGGAGGTTCCTGGACTACGGGTTGCGTGCTTGGCTTCCTTGTTTTGAGATTTTAAACTTTATAAATATGGGTTGCCTTCTATAACCTCTTCAAACCATTAGCCAACATCGATCGACTTCATAATTAAATTCCTTGGTCCTTATTACCATTGTTGTGCTTTGTTGTTTTGCCTATCACCTTTCTCTCCAACCCGCCAGAGAAATGAGCATGCATGACTATGAGAAAGAAGTGAAACACCACAAACACTTGGAGCATGTGGGCAAGCTAGGTGCTGTAGCTGCTGTTGCTGTTGCTAAGGTAAATCGAATCATTGTCTTTGACCTCAGATTGCTTTCTTATGCATAAATTCTTAGGGCTTAATAACTATGACTGTAGTTTATGCTTTGTGATTGATTAGGGAGGCGATAAGTTTACATTTTTGCTTGATTTTCTAAACATTTTTCAGCATGAGAAGCATAAGGCAAAGAAAGACCCAGAGAATGCTCATAGCCACAAGGTGAAAGAGGAGATTGCAGCAGCAGTTGCAGTGGGCAGTGTTGGATTTGCCATCCATGAGCACCATCAGAAGAAAGAAGCTAAAAAGGAAAAAGAATCAGCTTTTGGGAAGAAACACCATCTCTTCTGAAACTCAATTAGTTTTTCTCTAGTGCATCTCCACCCCTTTCCCTTTTGTTTTGATTTGCTTTCTGTTTAGTGGAATCTATGTTGTAAGAAATGGGGATAAGATATATATTAGCTGGTAGCCCCTTCAATTGGATTGATCTTTCTCACTGTGGCCTTCTAATTAAATAATCTACCTGCATCATCCTTTTTTTTTTTTTTTTTTTTTTTTTTTTTTTGGGGGGGGGGGGGGAGATTTTGATGTGTGGATTTCTGTATAAAATGTATGTAAAATTTCTATATAAAAGTGATTCCCAAAATAATTCTCAACTATTTTTCCTTTGACCTTGTCAACAGGTTTGGCAAATAAGAAAAACTTAAGTAGATTTTTTTTATTTACTAATTTAGGCTATCAAATTAAAAAATTTGCAATAACAATAATTAAAAATTAATGATTAAGTTCTCATTGATTCTATCTGCATGTTGTCGAACAATCTCTTACGACGTAATTTAACATCAGTCAGCTTTATTTATTGGTTATCCACATAGAATAAACGGGAAGCTTTCATATCCTCTCATGGGTTGTCTACCGGTCTTGAGCGTCCATGAGCCCAGCTTATTATAATGTCACCCTACCAAAGAATAGCCCCCACAATGTGATTGTATCTTGTCATGGGTTAGATACCAATCTTGAGCGCCCACAATCCTACTATTGCCACTAGTCACTCGGCCTCAATACTTGCGCTGATAGGGTGTGATAGGACGGGATTTCTAACCAAACACCTCTAGACAAATCTTATGTATGTTATCCAGTAATCATGGAAAGCGCCAAGGGACACCATAGGAATGCGTCACATACCACCTCCACTAGTGTCCCAAGACAGAAACACCCAATTAGCATTCTCCATTCCACAATCACAACCTAGGCAATCACATTACAATATGATTCTAAATATTACATCATACCATAATCCAACTACATTCCAGACATTCCCATTCTTACAAATATGCATAACAATATAATGAATAACATTCTGAAATTACAGAGATATATCTATCATGAACATGTCCTAAAACAACAATAAGATCATGCATTCAAGTTCTATTATAAATAAGAATGTAATCTAAGTTATTTGTAGGTGAACGTCCTCACCTTGTCGTCGACTTGGATCCTTCGAAGAGTAGACCAAAAGGTAGATTCAAACTTGCCAAAAGAAACCCTAATAATGCAATGATTTAATACTAGGAACAAACCCTAAATGTTCGGAGATGAAAAGGGGTCAAGACAGACAATTTGCTGTCATTGTACCCTTTGGTCGCCCAGCTTGGTCACCCGGGGCTGCCAAGCCAATCGACCAAGGCTACTATGTACGGACAGTAAAACCTAAAATCTATCGCATCGTTTGAGTTCCAAAACACTCCGAAATTAATTGGAAAACTCTGAAATAATGGTGGGAAACTATCCAACATGATTTAGGCATCAATCATGATCAAAGGAGTGAAAACCTAACAAGTCCTATATTAGGTTTCATCCGTAATCAGACCGCATATTCACGGATAGATCAGAGTGAATGGGGATTCACTCTAAGACTAAGAAAATAATAAAATAAGGTCTTAAAACAACTTAGAACATGTCTAACATGGATTGGAAATCAAATGAATCAAAGAGAAAAACAATCATATAGATTCATGCTAGGCTTTTACCGAATCACACCGTCATATTCACAGAAAAGCTAGAGTGAATACTTTAGAACTAAGAGCATGAAAGAGTAGGTCATTACAGTAGATTTAGACCTTCTTCAAGGTTTCTACAGTAGGTAGAAACAACAAAGAAAGTAGGATTAGAAGGAAGAGAGTGATTGCTAACCTTGTAGAAGAAGAATGGCCAAGCAGAAAACTTCACAGATACTTGGAAATTTCCTTCACCTTGGAGAGAGAGCTCTAGTGTGTCTCTAACGTTCTCTAACAGCCTTATGACATAATGACATGAAATAGAACGAAAATTGATTAAATAGGGCTTCGAAAACCTAATTTCCAAAAAGAGTCAATTTTGCCTCGGGATTGGTTGGTTGCCTGGGTTGGTAACTTGGGCAACCAAGGCAGGCTGCCAACTATCCCCTTTTTGGTCAAAAATGCATTTTGATTCTCCGAAAGCTCTAACTTCCTTCTGGGTCATTTTCTAAGTTATAGAAGGGTCTTACCTAGTTTTCCGGGACCTTCCACTTGCGTCATTACAATACTCATAATCCATCTACCAAGTCCGTCTTCATTTAAGTTATATCTTCTTTTGAAATCCGACAATGTTTCTATCATAGCATCATCACCATCTACTTCCATTGGTTCAAGTCAGATCCAATGGGTTCAATTTGGATGGCCCACAATAATCTTCTTCCAGCACTTTGGGTTTTTGGACCTACAATACATATTTCCAGTTTAGGATTGTGAGGGATTTTACATTGGTCCTATCCACCTTGGGACCTTGCATCATCATTGCCCCTGTGGCTGCCCCTGCATGATTGTAATAAAGGTTTGTTGAATGAAAGCTATGGAAGCAAATTTTTTTAGTGCTACTGATCTAATTGAGTTATGAATTATTCATGTTGGGCATTTCAGGAAATCTCTAAGATATCTAATGCCCAACGACTAATAACAGTAACTTCCTTATCCTTCTCTTTGTTGATGATGATGGGAAAAAGTAAGTGTCAACAAACAATGGGGGTTTGGGAATGGGACAGAGGGTCTCTGTCTCATGAGGGCTGATGTCTTACAGGAAAGTGCAGAGAGTTGCGAACTTGCAGTGGTGATGGATTTACAGGCAAGGCAACAGAGTCTTGAAGCAGGGAATAAGGGGTAGGGATGGAGGAGAGATGAGTTCTACTCGCTCTTCTTATAATAAAAACAGAGTGACCTTTTCCCTTGATTTTGGGCTGTATGAATATGTGCTTATTAATTTTGAGCACTCATAGATTGCCTTATCACTCTTTCCTGTAGCAAAATTGATGCTCAATATGTTAGCCAAAATTGATAATATAATAAGGGGAATAAAGAATTAAGAGAAGATCCGGAAAGACAGAACTTGAACCGGAAAAGAAGAGTAAAGGAAAATCGTCGAGGCGCGTCAGACGCTTTCCTTAAAACAGATTCGTCCCCTCCACAGTGTGCTTGAGGATTCAACGGACGTCTGTCTCCCAGGATACAATGACGAACAAGGATGTACTTAGCACAAAGTATATCACAACATCGAACTTGACAAGTGCCTTCCTTCTATCACCACACGATTCAAACACGAAACCAAACTTGAAGCCAAACTCAAACCATTGACAACACTCACAAATCGTTTTTAAGAAGACCCTTAAAGCACACTTAGTATTCTTCTTAAATCATAAAAGAAAACAAAACACAACAACCATCTTCACCGGGGGGGATCCCTATTTATAGATGAGGTCAATGTCTCTTTAACTAGCTTGATATATGAAAAGCCATAATCACTTATTACCAAACTTAATGAAATAAATTATGGGAAATGAAAAGCTTTAGACTTTAATAACAAGCTAGGAAATGAGAAGTTTCTTGGGAAATCAAGAGTCCCCAAAACCCTCCATAATTATCCTAGGGAAATGAGAAGTTTGTTGTTAGGAAATAAAAGGTCTCATAACCTCCATTCATGAACTCACCTTGGGAGATGAAACACCCAAAAGTCCATAAGTATTCCATGCATTTATTTCCACAAACTCTCCATATGAATGATTTTCATTCACATTCACATTCACTCATGCTCAATGAGCATATTCCAACACAATAGTATCCCACCAAATGCATCTAAGCATCACTTTGTCTTGTTGCTGTTTAATTTTGAACCAGAAAAATCAGAAGGGAGATGTGATGTTCATGTATTTAATAGATACTTTATATTTTGTTTCAAGTAGCCTTTCCATTTCTGTTCTCTGCTTCCGCTTCCATGTCGGTTTATGCGTTTTGCTTCTGTGCTCTTGTTTAAAGAATCCATGCAAGAGACAGTGTGAACTATTCATACTTTTGTGCTCCTTTTCTGATGGTTCTTAAATCTGCAGAAAGTAATTAGAGTTTATCTTAAATTAACATAATTTTCTTTTGTACTTAAATTTTACTTGGAAACATTCGCTGCCAATGAATAGTATTATAAATTTTCAATATAGTCACATAAGTTAATGTAGATTTTTTAGTGTGACTCAAAAAAAAAAAAAAAAAAAAGAAAAAAAAAGAAGAAGAAGATTGCCATTTTAAAAACCGGGTTAGTCCCAATATGACAAATATTTGCCACATGCACACAAATTCTTAGATTGGGAAATGCTTGTACAAGTTGTACCTTTGAAGCAAAAAAACTGCCTTTGGCGCGTTTGATAACGTTCTTAAAAAAAGTTTTTGGCGTTCTTCTGTTCTTCAGGAACGGAAGAACAGGTTAGAGGCGTTTGATAAAATGGTTCGTTCTTCTGTTCTTTAAGAACGGACTGGTCAGAAAAGTGTTCTAAAGAACGCTTTTTGCAGAACACCAAAAAATGTTTTTACCAAAGAATAGAAACGAAAGTGTGATTAAGGCTCTTTTTGGTATCAATTCTCATTTTCTATTATGAGGTTTTTTCATTATTTTAAGTTGTTTGGCATCTATTATCAGTTTTATTTTTATTTAAAATAATAGAAAAACTTCAAAAATTCATAATGAATTTTTTGTCTATTATGAATTATGGTGAGAATTTCATTCTTTTCATTTATGCACAAGTTTACTTAAAATTTTATGGTTAAGATGAGGGTAAAATAGTAAATACACATTTTTTTTTTAATAAAAATCATAGTTTTTCCCTCTTTTATCACTTGTTCACTATTATTTACTACCAATTTTTTATTTTGACACCAAACTTATTTTTCATATCATAATTTATTTTCTATAAAATTCACCAAACCATTTTTCATTCTTAACCAATAATGAATTCTTGTACTTATTTCTTTTAAATAGGCATAATAGAGAATGAGAATTAATACCAAAAAGACCTAAATTGGTTCAAATTGAAGCCTTAAAATGAGTTTATCAAACACCAATTTTATTTTTCAACCCAAAAAAAAAAAAAATCAACTTATTCTATTTTTAGTGTTCTGAAAATATTTTTCAGAACGGATTTATCAAACGCTATTTTCAAGCAAATAACGATCTTTTAGCACAATAACATTAAAAAGTGGTTTTGCATAAGAACTGGTTTCTCAGAACAGAAAACGTTACCAAACGCATACTAAAATTATGTCAGCAGTTGATTTGTCCGTAGCTGGTCTTATAGTGATCCATTTCATGAATTTTAGGATGCTTTAGTTAAACAGTTTTGCTGGAATTGAAGGTTGGTTAGTAACTTAGTACACTGTAATCCATGTCTGGGTCTTTAACCAATCTAAGCTTTTGAACTTATGTGCATAACTTCGAATCAGGATGATTATTGCACATCTAACTGTTGTCTAAATTATGGAAGAGTGATAATGTTTGCCACAGGAAAGAAATGCCAGAGATTATTATTGCAAGCCATGTATTCCATGTTAAAATATAATTCTCCATTCACCTTAGTGATGCAATCTTATTTCTTTACTGGGTTGCCCTTTTTGTTAACTTTTGAACATTTTTAATTTGCATGGTATTGAACCTTAACTTTGGCCTATTGTTTGGAAGTTGAGATTTTACTCTCTCTCTCTCTCTCTCTCTCTCTCTCTCTCTCTCTCTCTCTCTCTCTCTCTCTCATTTGCCCATCCTTGAGTTTAACACTTTATGTTTACCAAAAAAAAAAAGAGTTTAACACTTTATTATGAGAACGTGGAGATGAGAGCTGAAGGCATTTGGCATTCTTCTTGCTTTGCATGATGGCGAAAGAAACATTGAATGTTGTATCCTAATGTTCACATTTGTGACATGAATAACTCAAAATCTTTTTTCTTTTTTATTCAATTCTTCTGCAGGTCCCTTGTCTCTATCAAAACGTTTGGACAAATTTGAGTCAGTCTTCAAGATCTTAAGAATTGGTGAGTCACTGGTGATAAGTTGATTCATTTGGATAAATTTGAGTCAGTCTCAAGTTTCTTGCTACAATTTCTTTATCTGGTCGTTAATATCCTATCTAATTTCTTGATTTTCTTTCATAAGATTTTTTGACATTTTCATTTCTGTTCAACAAATTTATAAAGCGTGGGGAAGCTATGCCTAGGAGTTGGATTCGAAAGTCGAAAGATCCAAATTTTCGTTTGTCTTCTTAGTACAAAGATGAATTCAAGAAATTTATAGATCATGCATTTTCATTAATTGTTGTGGGAGATCAAATCCTATGCCCATGCGTAAAATGTGCAAACCAATGATGAATGACTAGAGATGTAGTATTTGAACATCTGGTGGTTGATGCAATTTTATAGAATATACAAAATGGAGTTTCCACGGGGAAGGTTCTTCTTCACATACGATTAGTCAAGTTAACACAGTGTTACATGATGGGAGTGAAACACATGATGTTACACATGTCATGTTAAATGCGATGTGTGGAAGATAATAGCAATAGAGATGACAATATAGAGGATGGGAGTGTAGAGATAAATATAAATTTGATCGATTGACTAAAGATGCAAACAAAGAGTTATATCCAGGATGTGTGAAGTTCACAAAATTGTCGTTCATTCTTCGTATGCATCATATAAAATGCCTATGCAAAATGACTGACAAATAAAGCATTTTCATGATGTTAGAGTTGTTGTGTGATGCATTTCCTGAGCCAAATACTTTACCAAAAAGTAGGTATGAAGCAAAGAAGATAGCCAAGGATTTAGGCCTTGATTATAATAAAATTGATGCATGTCCAAATAATTGCATGTTATATTGGAAGGGAGAAGAGAAAGCCGTAAATTGTAGCAAGTGTGGTACATCTAGATATGTGTCTAAGGATAAGAAGATTCTGGCTAAGACATTGCGACATTTTCAATTGATACCCAGGTTGCAACGGTTACATATGTCATCTGAAACATCAATTGAGATGAGGTAGCACCACGATGGTAGTACAAAGGATCATAGGTTACGACAACCAGCAGATGCTCAATCATGGAAAGAGTTTGATAAGTTGCATCCGAATTTTAGTGAAGAACCTCGTAATGTCAAACTTGGGTTAGCAAGTGATGGATTTAGCTCGTTCAAGCTGATGAGTGTAAAGTATAGCACATGGCATGTGGTTATGATGCCTTATAATTTGCCGCCATGGATGTCCATGAAGCCAAACTTTCTCTTTCTTATTTTGTTTATTCCTGGACCACAATAGCCTGTGAAAGACATAGATATATATATTTACAATTGTTGATAGAAGAACTATTGGATGATGGGGTTATGACTTATGATGCATACAAGAAGGAGAAGTTTAAACTAAAGGCACGTTTGTTATAGACAATCAAGGATTTTCCAGCTTATGTTGTCCTATAGGGTTGGCCTACTAAAGGGTTATATGCTTGTCC
Source organism: Hakea prostrata (assembly GCF_041222555.1). Lineage (NCBI taxonomy): Eukaryota > Viridiplantae > Streptophyta > Magnoliopsida > Proteales > Proteaceae > Hakea > Hakea prostrata. Next base: position 790,525 of record NC_142600.1, read on the forward strand.
ATGTTGTAACAAATATACTTCTTCTCGTTGGCTTAAATATGGTAAGAAACAATGTTATTTATGTCATAGTCGATTCCTTCCCCAAGATCATAGATTTCACCATGATAAAAGTAATTTTGATGGTTTTGAGGAACATAGAGTGGTAGAAAAATCACCATTAGGTGATGAAGTTTTGGAGCAACTATATGGGGTTAAGTTCCCTTCACTGGGGAAAGAAATTATTAAGAAGAATGAGAAAAAGAGGCAAAGGAAGTCAAAAAATCTTGAACTTCCATTTAATTGGAAGAAGAAAAGTATATTCTTTGAATTACCATATGGGAGAACTAATCTAATTAGTCATAATTTGGACATGATGCACATTAAGAAGAATGTATGTGAGAGTATCATTGGCACGTTGTTGAATCTCAAGAAAAAAAACCAAGGATAGTGTGAATTCACGTTCAGATCTCAGAGAGATACAAATACGACCGGATCTTCATCCAAAGTTCATTGGGAAAGGACAAGGTGTTCTTACCTCCAACATGCTACACATTGTCTAATGCTGATAAGGATATATTTTGTTCTATTATAAAGGGTGTGAAAGTTCCAGATGGGTTTGTAGTAACATCTCAAGATGTGTGGAAGAGCGTAATATATCAGGAATGAAGAGCTACGATTGTCATATTATGATGCAACAACTTCTTTCAATAGCATTATGTGGCGTGTTGCCTAAGAGTGTTAGCATTGTATTGATAGAGTTATGTTCCTTTTTTGGGGGATTTTTGTAGTAAAGTTGGGAAGGAGGAAGACTTCGATAGTCTCAATGAAAGTGTTAGCTAAACACTTTGCAAGATGGAAAAAATAAATTCCCTCTTCTTTCTTTGATATTATGATCCACTTGATTATTCATTTAGCCCATGAGGCCAGTTTGGCTGGTTCGGTACAATATCGTTGGATGAACCCAATAGAGAAGTTACTGTGAGTATTCTTTTCCTTAAATAATGAAGTATTTGGAGTAAGTTCCTAAATATGCTCAATATATATATAAGGGGGAGAAATTTGGCTCTTGACATTCAAAACTCACCAGTTGGGGAGAAAATCCATATTTATGTTAATAAGTTTGGGCAAGGTTACAATGAAAGTACAAAGAAGTTATCCACATGGATTGGTTTGATATCTAAAAATACTTCTTTATTTCCTGTCACGTACCTTAGTTTGCAGTTACTGCCAGAACCATATAAAAAAGATGCATATGCCAAAGTTTGTATGGGTTATGTGCATAATAATATACTTATCCTAACCAGCTTTTTGTATTGATGCCATATTATTGCAAGAAAATTTTATACAGATGAATCTAGTAAAAGTTGGATTCTTGAAAAGCTCTGTAAGTGTTGGAGATATTACAAATCAAAATTGAAAACCGACTATTATACTAATTATGAAACAAATTCAGAGAGTTAGGCAAACATTGATCTACAACATATGCCCAAGGAAGATTGGGAAATAATGTTCAAGGTGGAGTGATGAAAAACATCAAGTGAGAATTTTATTTTTCATTGTAGTGAATGTAAACTTAGAAGTTCTTTCATTGTTTTAATCACATAAAAATTTCAATACAGGAAATATCCTTGAAGAATTGTAATAACACATCTAAACAAATTATGCGTCACACGATGAAGAATACAACTTTTGTAGTGATACGTGAAAGAAAGGTATGTATATATGTTTTAAATTTATAGTTGTTTAATCTTAATCATTTATTTTTTATAGATTCATATTTATTTATATTTGACTTAAATTTTTTTATCAAGAAAAGCGAGCATCCATAACATTTGTCTCCTACTCGAATTGACATGTTTGACATCACACATAAATTAAAGAAAACCGGATGATATATTGATCACACATCAAAGAAGCTTATTGTTTGCATTCTAACTTATAGCTAATAGTGGTAATAAAATCTTTCTCTTGAACTCCCATCAATATTGACTTCTTCACTCTCATTATTATTGTTTTTTGTAATCTGCAATATAAAGTTCAAGAAGAATTGAGTCAACAAAGTGAATAAAACCAGCAAAGCATTGAGGTGCGGGAAGAAATCTTTGAAACTGCTACTAAAGAAGTTGCTAAATCCTATGCTCGTGGGAAAGTGTGCTTGTGGGGTGCTAGAGTAATTGCTAAATAATTGTGGGGCAAAGAGACCATGCTTGAGGACCGTAATGCATCTCAATTTGAAGACCTAAGATTGGAAAATGATAAATTGAATGATATTGTGTCGAAACAATGAGAGGAGATATCTCAATGGAAGCACAAGGCAACTGAGCAAGGTGAAAAATAACAAAGCAAGGTGCAAAAATAGTAGGACAAGATGAAAAAATAGATAGATTTGAGTCTGAGCTACGAACTCATGGGACAATATTTCAGGTCAATACAGTCTACACAACCTCCTTAAGATCATGAAGATACAAAACTCCTTCAAAAGAACTAACATGAAATAAGACCACTAAAACATTAACAACAGACATATTATCCCCATTACTTGAATAAAAGTCTCTCTGCGAATTCTTAAATCTGCAGAAAATGCTGGGGTAGAGTTGTTAAGTTCAACAAAACCTAAAAAAGATAAAACTCATGACATAATTGTGAAGTAAAATTTAACTCACTGAGGATCAGTGTCATCAATCTTGGCGGAGCTTCGGTTGAAGAGTGACCAGCAAGTGGAGCCAGCAACACCTGCTTCATCTCCTATCCACCTGGTGTGATTTGGACTAGCATCTGAGAATATGACAGTCCCAGGCTGTAACTGATGAATGAGGCTAAACCAGGAATCAAATAATTCCATGTTTTTTTCTCCCTCTCCTTCAGCACCATCTAACCATATCTCCTTGATCTCCCCATATATGTTCAAAGTCATTGGGTATTCTCAATCATCTCAACTTAAATAAGATTTTAATCGAAAAGAATTTCTTGTGTATCTATTTCAGTCCCTTGTTGCCTTTTATATTAGTTTTAAGTTGCAACTATCTGATTGCTTGGAAATAAAAAATTAATCCCCACTGCTGGACTTTGTTTATTTTAGGCAAGTTCGTCCTATATAATGTAATATATCTTAAGTCTGCACACAGGATTTAATGAAGATCAATGATGTTTTCCATGGTTGTTTTTGCAGCTTTTTTTTATCAGATTTGGTGATTCTTGGTAATATGCAGAGTGAGACATTGAATATAGCTGTGGGATCGTTGGTCAAAAGATGATAGGAACGGGCCACTTTTTCTTGAGTGTTTTTACTTTCTTGATTGTTTTACAATATTTTTCTTTATTTTTATTTTGGTACATGAAAAACAATGCATACATATTAGGATTTTGATCATTTTAAATGTTACTTGTCACTCCAGCATTCTATTTCTGGATTAGGATGATGATTTTTTTTAATAAAACAAGGGTAATTTTGGCGACTGTTTTATTTTTACCGTTGCTAAAAATAAATATTTATGCCTATGGTTGTCTAAGTAACTGTTGGCAAATATAGTTTTTTGCAACGGTTTTAAACTATTGCCAAAAACCCAATTTTTCACAACACTTATAAAATATTCATTATTAAAAATGTGTTAATTCCCCACACACATACTACTGTAGCCAAACAACTTTTCAGCGACGGTTACAAGCCATAGCTGAAAATATTTTCTTAGTCAGTGCTCAAAAATTGTCGCCTATTTTCTATGACACTAGTATAGATGACGGACATGGCAATGGTAGATAAGCGTAGCCCTTTATTTTTTGCGACAGTTTTGTTATTTTTGGCCACACTAATAAACCGTTGCCAAAAATGGGTTTTTTTTCTAGTGTTCTAATCTCACTGACTGTCTTGGGTCGATCCTAATCTACCAGTGGCTTGACCTTATCTGGATCAACTCTAATTCCTTCAGCATATACCACATGGACAAAAAATACCACCTTTGACAACCAGAACTCACACTTGGAGAACTTCACATACAACTTCATCTCTCTTAACCTTTGCAAAGAAAACCTGAGATGTTCGGCATGCTCTTTCTCATCCTTCAAATATATCAAGATATCATTGATGAATATTATCACGAACTTATCCAGGGTGCATTTGTAAAATTGAAAGACGTTACCTTGAACTTGAAATGCCCATGTCTTGTCTTAAACGCAGTCTTGCATGTATCGCTTGCCTTCACTCTCAACTGACGATAACATGATCTTAAGTTGATCTTGGAGAATACGGCTGCTCTCTTCAATTGATTGTACAAATCATCAATTATTGGCAAATGATACTTGTTCTTAACTATGAGCTTGTTCAATTCTCAGTGGTCAATACACAACCTCATGCAACTGTCTTTCTTCTTCACAAACAATACTAGAGCACCCCAAGGAGACACTCTAGGTTGGATGAAACCTTTCCCTAGTAGAGCATTCAACTAACTTTGCAACTCTTTTAATTTGGTAGGTCCCATCTTGTACAGAGCTTTAGATACAAGAGCCACTTTAGGGATTAGATCAATAGCAAACTCCAACTCTCTCTCTAGGGGTAATCCAAGAAAAAATTTTCAAGAAAAAACATCCTTGAAGTCCTTTTCCACCTCAAGATCCCCAATAAACTTCTCTTCCTCCTTAACTTTCATGGAAAAACAAAGTCTAGCACCACCAATCATTCCCTAACTTGTAGTGCCACTGCTATGGTCTTATCACCTGGCTTCCCTAGATCACCTTGCATGAAACTCAAATGTAGGGGTACCTTTGGGATGAAATTGTACCTTCTTCTCCAAACAAGAGATGACTGCCTTCTAAGATGTTAAACCAATCCATACCTAGCTAGGATTACATTGAAATCTTTTAAATCTAGTTTCACAAGTTGAGCATCTAAATCCTTTCCTTCCACTGATACAGAACAAGGTCCAACTTATCTCATTAAACTTCACTATGGACCAAGTAGGAGTGTTGACTACTAACTCTTGATTCAACTTCCTAGGTGACAACGAAATACGCATGGTAAGTGATGAAGCAATGAATGAGTGTGACGTTCCAATGTCAAAAAAATATAGAAGTGGGGACTGAAGCAATGAGTAGCATACATGTCACCACATCATGGCTCTGTTCTAACTCAGTACATGTCAAATTGTACACATTTCTTGCCTAGGGAGCCTGAGCTAGTCTAACTGCTGCTGCTGACTAATTTCCTTTTTGAGGACATGCCCAAGACATGTGCCTTACCTTGTAATCAATAAAGCAAATAATCTCCTTTTGATCTAGTGTTGTTATTGTTGCCAATGTTTCTGGCCTATATGTCAAGAGCGGACGGAAGTTAGCATAGACTGGCCATGTATACTGAGGAGCACTAACTGGGCGAACGGCACCACTTGCACTACCATACGCAAACCCTACAACTTGAGGCTGATAGTGTGGCATTGGGTAAAGTGTTGGCCTACTAAACTTTTCTTGATTTTTGTTCTCATACTGGCTACTTCCCTTGTTGACCATTGTTCTTTGCGACTGGTAGCTCTCTTTCGGCCTCTTCCACTTTCTTCGAGGACTTGACTACCTGAGCATAGCTTTCAATAGGTTGTATGGACAAATATGCTCTAATTGATGGTTGTAGTCCCTTAAAGAACTTCTTGGCATTCTCAATGTCAACTTTCATGGAACTTTGAGCAAAGAAGAATATTTCCTCAAACTTTTGCTAATAATCAAGAACTGTCAAAGATCCCTATTAGAGTGCCATAAACTCCACTTTCTTCGCATCTTTGATGGACTCCGGAAAATAATTGTTACAAAAGCTTCCTTGGATACTTCTAATGTCACTTCTGGGTGTTGGGCTGCCGAATCTAGTTGGTGGCATTCATCACGTGTCTGCTTCATGTTGAAGTTTCTATTCCATACAAAGAATCGTTTGGGCTTTGGTACATTGCAAGTACCTAAATGCTTTCTCCATTTCTCTTAACCAATTACATTGCTGCAAGGAACCTTTTGTCAGCCCAATAAATGAAGGAACTTGAAGCTTTAAGAAGTGCTCCATGAGTTTAAGAAGTGCTTCAGATCAAGCGCCTTAGCATTCGGTCAAAGCACCAGGACGAGGAGATCAAGGCTAAGAATGCAAAGATCTCTCGCCTTCGGGAGGATACCTCCCGACTTAAGAAGGGTACAGAATAAGTGATGATAGCCACAGGGAGAATAGGGGAGCTGATCGGGAGGTAGAAAGACTCCAAAGGGCCCTCAAGGATTTGGATGCTAAGGTATACAGTTTGGTGAAAGAGAAGAATGAACTTCTTGATCGTGTAGCACCCTCTGAGCCTGAGCACATATCAATTGAGGCTCGGAAAGCATGCATCCGGAAGTATCTCAACAACAAACCCTTCGACCAACTAATGATCTACTACAACGTGATGGACAAAACGAGGTTTGGAGGTTCATTTTGTCCAGAGATCCTTTATTTGACATGAAGCCCCCATCAAGAAGCTTGCCACGCCAAAGTCTTTGAAAAGTTGCAGCTGGGGACTCTCGAGTGGGCCCTTCAAGAGGTAGACTACCCTCCATCAAATCCTAATATCGAAGGTTATCTTAGTAATTCACCTCCAATTTCTCCCGAACCCAAAGTCTTTCAAGAAAATGAGGACACTGAACTTCCTAACAATGCTGAAGATCTCCCCAACCCCGTTCAAGCCTCCCCTCCTGTCAAACATGCATCTACCGAACAAGATCCCACCGAACAAACACCTGCCGAACAAAAAAGCATAGTTTCTCCTTTTCTTTCCTCCTTTCTTTTTTTTATTGACTGCGTTCGGTAATTGATTTGTGTTTCTTTTTTTTGTAAGGGTTGGCCCCCTCTGGCCTTCATATAAATTCACATGTGTTTTTGTACTTGTTATTCCCTTTAATGCTTTCTAACAAATTAGTCTAAATAGCTCCGTTAGACCGAATCAATGTTTTGAAATTTTTTCTAAGTGTTAGAAGGTCTTATTCGGGTGTTATCGAAGCCTTTCCTTAAAAAAATTCTGAAATTTTTTCTAAGTGTTAGAAGGTCTTAGTCAGGCGTTACCGAAGCATTTTGAATTCCTATTTTGTTTTTACACATATACACATGTTCTACATTCAAAAGAGGTTTGGTTCTAAAATTCATAACTTTATTTACTAGGTTCAAGTGTATTGCAAAATCTCAACCGTGTTATTTAAGGATAAAACTTCTTCAGATTTCTTGTGTTCCATGATCAGTTCAACTCTCGACCAATTGTTGGATTCTTTAACCTGTAGGTTCCGAATCCTCTTTGCTTACTAATCATATATGGTCCTTCCCATAAAGGGTCCAATTTCCTTTGGTGCCTAGGGTTTGAAGCTGCAGGGTTTCTTAGAATGAGGTCTCCCAACTGATACTGCCAGCACCTTACTTTGGTGTTGTAATCAAATGATATACTTCTTTGGTACTGTTGTATTCGGGCTATTGCTTTTGCTTGAACCTCCTCTAAGACTTCCAAGGTGTCCAACAAACCCTACATATTCGCCTTCTTTTCAAATTCTCTCTCTCTAGCAGTCCCGACCATCACCTCTACTGGAGCCAAAGCCTCTGACCCGTAGGTCAACTTGAATGGTGTCTCTCCTATTGGCATTCAAATTGTAATTATGTAAACCCAGAGCACGTTCGAGAGTTCTTCTACCCATAACGGTTTATTTGCTTCTCGGATCTTCTTGATTCCATCAAGCAGGGTTTGGTTGGTTACTTCAATTTGCCCATTACTTTGGGGGTATGCTACGGAAGACATTTAATGCTCAATCATGTAAGTTCCACAAAATGGGTGAATTGTGGGTTGTAAAACTGTGCCCCATGATCGGTAACAATAACCTTCAAAATGCCAAACCAGTGTATTATTGAGTCTAGAACAAATTTATCGACCCTTTTCTCAATTATTGTGGCAAGCGAGATTGCTTCAACCCACTTGGTGAAGTAGTTGATGGCTACTAGCATGTACTCCCTTCCTCTTGAGGCCTTGGTGAACTTTCCCATTATGTCAATTTCCCACATAGCGAATGGGATTGGATCCAAGATGGATGTCAAGGTACTGTTGGTCTTTTCGATATGGTCAAGTGCACTTGGCAGTTTTTGCAATGTCATACGTACTCCAACGCATCCTCCTGCATTTTTTTGCCAATACAACCCATAAGGGCTCCACAGATTCCCTCGTGGATTGCTGCTAATGCTCTCTGTGACCCCTTTGGCACTAGGAATCTTAGTAATGGTCCAGCATAAGATATGTTGTATAGTCTTCCCTTATATATGGTGAACCTTGCAGTTCAAATTCTAACAAGACATGCTTCCTTTGGGTCGTCAGGCAACCGATCATCTCGAAGGTACTCCATGGTTAGGTCCATCCAACAGCGTTCATCTTGTACCTACATCATCTGTTTCTCTCTCGTACTTGGGAAGTTCAACTATTCATGTACATTGAAGGTTCAAGGGTCTTCACCTTCGTATTTGCCAATCTAGACAGCTCGTCTGCCATTTCATTCTCCTTCGGTGGGATTTGGAAGACTCGAACTTCTTTGAATTCTTTCTTTAGTACTTGTATCATTTCTTGATACTTTAACAATCAAGGCTTTTTTATCTTGAACTCCCCTTGAACTTGATTGACCACAGGCTGAGAATTACTATAAATAGGTATCTGCGGGATGGCGAGTTCTTTTGCCAACTAAAGTCCAGTTAGAAAAGCTCCGTACTCAGCTTTGTTTCGCTTTTTTTAAAGCCAAACTTTAATGCATACCGAATGAGGAATCCTCCAGGACTCTTTAGTAGAACACCAGCTCCGCCTCCTTGTTTGTTACTCGAATTGTCTACATGGATGTCCCACATCATCGGAGTGAGTTGTTCAGTTTTCTCTTCTATGGGAGCCATGGTTTTCACCACAAAATTGGCCAAGGTTTGTGCTTTTATGGCTGTTCAGGGCTTAAAATATAATTGATACTCGCTAAGCATGCTAACATTCTCTCTAAAAGGTCTGGCTTATGAAGCATTTTTTTTTAAAGAAAAGTAGTTAATACCTCGATCGGGCCTGGAAGTAGGGCCTCAATTCCTTGCTGCCATCATTAAGGCCAAAGATTATTTCTTGATCTTTGAATACTTGCTCCTAAAACTCCTACCATTAAATTTGATATGATTAAATTTGGATCATCTATTAGAAAATTTAATTCAATAAATTTAATGGTAAGATTTATTTACACAATTGTTTAGCTACATTTATGCCTTTTCAAAATACAACAGGAAATACAAGACAAAGGATTTGGTCGGGTTGGAGTAGCAGGTTGGCGACTAGAAATGCTAGGGAGGTTATATACTAACCAATATCATGTCCATTTCTTACAAGGAAATGTATGGTCCAATGCCTTGTAGATGTGTGACATGTGTCACAGCATCACATCAAATGGTGGAAATCTATTTACAAGTCACATCAATCAACTTTTTTATGTGATTTATAAATGGGTTTCAACCATTTGATGTGATGTTATGACAAATGTCACGCATCTACAAGGAAACGGTGTCAGAAATGGATCTGATAAATTTCCACTAGCCCAGTAGATTGATGTGAAGTCAAGGCCCAATAAACTCAGTTTGCAAGTCAGGTCCATTAGTACTAACATGATTAACAGGACTAGAAGAAACATTTCCGAAACCAGGCCCATTAGGAATAATCTCAAGTGTAGGTTCAAAAGTCATATTTTCATGTCCGAGCCCATTTGAATTACTCTTGAGCCCAGCAGAACGCCTTGATGTTCAGCCCCATTGAAAACAGAATTTATTAACAAGCCCAACAGAATTATCAAGTCCAAAAGTGCAGGCCCAACAGAATTATTAAGTACTGCAAGTCCATTAGACCGTAAGCCATTAAAATCAAAATGCTGTTGTGATGAAACTCCACCCATATTTGAAACATACTGGGAACAAATAAATGGAGGAGCAGAGAGCCATAAAGAAGAGGACTCAACAGTAGATGAAGAAGAAGAAGAAGAAGAACGGGCCACAACCAATGCTGGAAAACACTTCTTATCAAACACAGCATTCCTTTAGATTAAGAAATAAATTTCAGAGTGAGAGGGTTGAAGCATCTATACTCCTTGTGTTATAAACTATATCCCAAAAAACTACATTTGAGCAGACTTCATTTGAAGCAAATGTTCAATTCCCACAAGATTTTAAAACAAACTATTAGATGATTCTCTAACAATTGAAGAAAAAAAATGAAGCGAAGGAAATAAATCTTGAACCCTCATTTTTTTTTAATGGCTAAAACTTAAGGAGATTTAACTCATGACCTCTTAATTTTAATTTTTTGCTTCAAAGTAATTCTAAGTCAAAGCTATCCTTTAATACCTTTAAAGGACCCAACTAAAAGGATTCAATCCACTCCACATCTCCAATCTTGAAATCTCTCCCACATTGCATCTTTCACCCTTCATTAGGTTGCTCTGGAAATCATCTTAAGCATCAAGGGATATGATTCTCTTCCATCATGCATTCTTAGACGACAAAAATACATAATTCTATCTAAAATGTTTATCAAACGCAGCATGAAAGTGCATAATTGAGTAGTTTTCCAATCTTTCTTAACCTAAAATAAGAAAGAAAATCAATCATTCAAGGATTGGGCTGGGACATGGTTATCATGTCTATTTCTATCTATCAGATATGGATTTTGGTAGGCATAGAGCCGGAGACCTTAACACCCATAGTGATAATTTATCTACGCAATTTTACCCCCAAATTTTTTTACTGAGAGGTTATTTCAATACCATGACCTCATACTACAAATGTAATCCACTAGCTATTGTGTCTAAGCCTAACCTTAAAATTCCTCTTTAATTATTAATCTTAAAAGTATTTTCAAGAGTAAAAAGAAAGGAAATCAAAAGTAGGTTATTGCTTCTTAATGCACCATTTTGAGTATAAAGAAATGCACCTATTTATTTCATTTTCGTTGAGAATTTTTCCTCTGAAAAATAAAAAATAAAAATTGGCAAAGCACTCATGATGATGGTACCTAACCAACCATGTCTACATCCAATTTTGTTGAGGTCCTGCGTAATTAATGCGCAGGACCGTCAAGCCGGCCGTTCAATCTAATAGAACGGTTGGCTTCATCCTTCCATTAAAAAATTCAAAACCCACCTTTATTACTTGGTTTTTGCTGACGGTTCGGTCCATATGATACCAGCCGGTCCGAGTTGGGCGGTTCGAGTGATATTGGGTAAGTGAAGTATTGGTATTCTATACCAAATGGTTAATATTTTAAAAACACAACATACATAATACATATATACGAATTCAAAAACCAGCTGTTGATTTGAGATTTTCAAAATGTTTTGAAAAACATTAAATCCAATCTGGAACCGCCTTCATGGTTTTGACTTTGATGCATCTGGAGAAGAAGAAGAAGAAGCAGGAGGTTGAAGAAGTTTCCGGCTCTGGTTGTAGAGCGTTTGTTTCAAGCTTTGTTTGGTTTTCTACAGTCTCCTTCTGTCCTCTGCTCTTTCCTGCAACGAGAAATTTTCAAGCTTTGTTGTAGAGCGTTTGTTTCAAGCTTTATTGTTAATCTTCTCTTTGTTAGTGATCGCAGGTGACTTGCATGTTCATAGTTTTAGAATCTCCAAGCTTTTTCTTTGTTTGAAGAAGTTAAGGCGCACCTCGGCCAACCAAACCTTGGCGAACGTAGACATTTCAGGTTTGCAACGAAATGGGCAAACTGTTCGCCTGTTGCTCCCGTAAGGAAGTAAAGAAGAGGCCTTCCAAACGTTACTCGAATCCACCTTCGGCCGGCGCAGCAGCAGGCTTCAGCAATAGATGGAACAGAATCCGATCATCAAAGAAGGAAGAGCGTGAAAACTCTCTCACACAAGAACAAGTTCTCGCTGCGGCTTTACTCTTTCACCAGCATCAGCAGAACGGTTCGCTTTCATTTGACCGTTCAGCTTCTCTTCGATATCCTGTTCCGGGCTCAAAGAAGCAGTCTTTGCCCAGGAGTTCCAGCTCTAGGTCTCGTTTGTCCACTGACCCTCTTCTTCACCCACATCAGCTAGTTCATCAGGTTTGGACACTGCTGTAGTTTCGTTCGTTCTTTTACTCTATAAGATTCTTAATTCTGAACTTCATGACTTTTATACTTATGGTTAGCTACACTGGTCATAGGAGTTTAGTCTGCTCTGTCTTTTGATTAAGTTAGTTTTCAAAATTATGGCCTCTGTTTCGAATGTATTCTGGCTGATCTTCAATCTTCACTCTTTCCCACTCCCCACCCAAAATGATAATAATTATTTGTATACTCTGTTCTGTCGCAGTCTCCAATTCATTTGGGCCTTTAGCTAATTGAACTCATTGGACGAGCTCATTAGTACCTTTGATGAGTGGAGGTGGGTTATTTGGGCTGTCAGGTCGCAGTATACTATTTCAACATCAATGCAACCACCTCATAAATACCACAAGAATTCCTGTATTAATGCTGATGAAGACATATACATATATAAATGAATTATGTGAAACAATATGAGTGATTGTTTAGCAGCTTGACATGGGAATGGCACATGCAGAAGTGATTTTGCTTTGAATGAATGGGATGCCTGATTGATGTATTATTATTCAGTATTTCTGGAATTTCAATATCAGAAAGATAGTAAGATACATTTATGGTTCAACACTTTGGTCATTAATGTTGATGTATAAGTGACTCAAGTGACTCAAGCAAGATTATGTTATCCAGATCCACCACCAAGATAGGCTCATTTTCTTAGAAATAAGCCTTGGGTAGAACCATGCATGTACTAGGTCCTTGATCCCATGGACTTTCCTACGTAATAGGCCACCTTTAAGTGCCGTGAGCATGAAAATAGCTCCACAGTTTCTTTTAAATCTTTTTAGTCAAATCGATTGAACCATTGTTCATTTTGATTAAATGGGTTTAGTTGTCATGTGACAATACCCCCCATGAGTTTAGCATCCCCCCTCTCCCATGAATTGCCTAGGGAAGTAGTGTTATATTTTAGGTTGAATTAGCTTTCCGATTCTATTTTGGACTTGTGTAATTGGCCTAAGGCCCTCCATCTTTAAAGCACCATCATGGAAATAGAACACAGTCCAAATTTTCAAAATTAAATTCTTGTACAATCTTATAGCTGCTGTTCTTGTCGTCAACCCAGAAGAGTTCTCTGATTGGTGTTTCAAGCCTAAGCTGATGAGATTAGTTGGACCAAGGGACTCCTTGACAGTGAGAGGTCTGGGAGGTTCTCTGACAATTTCTCATTGTCTGCTTTTTGGACCACATCATCCATAACCTAGCCCTAGCCTTTGATCCAAGTATCTCATATCTCATCCACATCAGACAACTAAAACTCTAGAAATCACCATATTTCTTCAATTTGAATTTCCTCAAACCTGAACCAAAATTCCAGCAGAATTAACCATCAGTTTTTCTCACAAATGAAACCACCGTCTTCCCCCACCACCCAATACCCCCCCCCCCCCAAACCCACCCCAAACGCAAACAAGGAGAAAAGTGCATTGCAGTCATCCCTGTTAACAGTTCCAACCAACCATTGCAAACTTAACATCCAACGAAGACCTAAAATTCCTCAAAACCCTATTTTGCAAACATCAATTCCAGTCATCAGTTTTTGTCCAAACTTGGATCGAATCTTGGTCCCAGCCCCCTTGACACTCAATTCTAGCCCCTTCCCAAAGTTCCAAACCTAAACTGCAATTCCCAAATTTTGAAACCTTCATCCTGTTTCTGCCCAATTAGAGAAGTTTCTGTTTGAGATCCAGTTAATCAGTCCTCAGTCTTGTCTAAGGGTGCATCATTCTGACTTTTTTAAAGTGGAAAGGATAACCGATGTATCATGAAGTCTATGTTAAGATTGATAATGTTATATGTTTCCATTTCTAATGGTTACTGAAGTTGTTTAACATCAAATGATAATGTGATTGCTTTCTACCACTATATTATGTAAATAGGGTATTTGTAGACCGTCAATACATCATAGCATTAACAACATACAGTCTGAAGTCAAACTCCTACTTGGACCTAGTTTGCAAAATTTGATAGCCTCTTTGTGTTCAAAAGGCTCAAATTAGGTTGAATACAACTTGTAGAACCAAGTAAAGGCTACTATGAGCAGAAAGGGACTACTTGGCTTGATTGAGCAGTGCCTACACCTTCTCATGTAATGACTTCTTTGAGGCTAGGCTACGATTGGATCCAATTATAGGAGCGATGTAAGACTAGTAGACCCAAGTTATGCCTTTTGACCTAGGAGCTTCAGTTTGAACACGTTGTTCTCTTGAAAGCTTATTAGGAAGCTAAGTAGTCTTTACCTTTTCTTTTCTCAATAGGAGGTGTGGTGCCTCTGGACCTGCCTTCTATGCAGCAGTAGTTTCGGTTGAACTGGACATTGCTCCTACTATTGAACTGGTGGGACCTTGCTACTTACGAGGGTTGATGTGGGAGAGGGGGAAACTGTAGTCTATCGGTGAGGCCGCAGCTTTCTTTGGGGCGGAAGGATTTGCATCAACCAAGAAGAAGTGGAAGATAGAATTCACTACTAGCCCGGGTAATAAAAGTCCTTCGAAGGATCTGCATCAATCAAGAAGCAGTGGAAGACAAAATTCATGACTAGCCCACATTAGAAAGTCCTTCACTTTACCATAATCTGATGTTTTTCAATAAGCTCAATAAGAAAGATCAAAAGAAGAAAACTGTCAAAATCAGTCCATCATTCCTTGCCCACCCGGATCCCTTGGACTGAATCCCAATTTTTTCTTATTGTAAGCAAGGGGTGCACCCATGTCCAAATCTGTGATCTCACTTTTGAAAAAGTATTTGACATCGCAGCACAAATAGGATGGGTGGGTTTTCTCTCACTTTTGGCATAGTGGGCCCCCAGTGGGAGGCTTGCATGACGGGCTATTAGCTTAGTGGTAGAGTGCGCCCAAGGTCCAAAATGTCGGACTGTGTCACTGTGTCGATGGCTAGCTACACCACCAACACGGCGACACAGGCCGATATTTTGGGCTTCTTTTTGCAGGAGTTCGATTAAAAATCAACCCCTAGTTTCGAGGGGCATTTGGGGTCATTTTGCTTGAATTTTAATGTGTAGCCTAATTTGAGGCCAATAAACACATTGGGAGTGTTATTTTGACCTAAAACATCACCTAGACCAATGTTCCTAATCAACACATGTCCTCTCGTATGCGGCGAAAGCATGAAACTAGAAATCTCGAAACTCATATAAACCAAATCATCTGAAGTCTACAATTCATTATACAAGTACATAGAGTCATCCAATCATCTCAAATCTCCAACTCTTAATTCCACGTATTGTGCCTAGGTGGATCCAACACCCATTGATTGTGCTCTCTCCAACTCATCCTCACCCCCAACAAATATACATATTGATCCCATCTCATTTGATACTAATAGTCATCAATTGGAGTTTTATAGCAGTCATCTTCTGCCTCTATGAGAACTCCCATGTGAGGGAAGTGAGAATAGGGCCAAGGAAGGTGTTGCATGCCTAATGATGCTACTGCTGGTGCCAATGACCGTGAAGTTATGGACTCCTCAATAGACATTGGCCTCGAGAGACCAAGCTCATAGTAACTACGTCCTGCAAGTGCACATAATATGAAGTACTATAGTGGATACCCATACTCATACCATATTGTCCATGAGAAGGAAGGACACCATAAATATTGGTAGGCCTATAAGCATTGTTCAGTGTGTCGGCTATATCGCCGTGCCGCTGGGGGACGACACGACACCCCCCAGCGACACCATTTTTCTCATCTTACTTTGATTTTGTAGTGTTGCATCAATAGCACCGAGGAAACTTCTTTTGCCGTTTAAAAGCACTTAACTTATTCATTGTTAGACTTGGGATAGTCAACATTCTTGGTCAAGGAATGATTAAGCTGCTTCATTTTGATGTTGTCATCAGCCTGCCAACATTCATAATTGTAGAGTGCGTTCTAATTTACTTGGATCCAGATTCTACCCGTGCTATAGTTGGTTAGGCTTCAAAAACATTCGCTACTGCCACATTTTTCTTATATGAGCAGGTCCTACTTCTTGTGAAACTTTTGTACTTACTGTACAATTTATTTGTACCATCCAAGTTTCCTCTTGATTTTTTGACTTATTCGTGATGTTATGCATTGTGCTTAGTGTCTCTTAAACCTATTTTGATTTGTTTCACAGATTCTTCCAGATGATGCTTTTGGGTAGCAAATGCTCAGAAATTTGGAGGTAATGGGGATTTTACTATTTGTACCAGAAAAACATGTGTAGCTTCTTTTATATCTTTGATTGCGTACTGGTAGGATACATATGTAGTCACTGGAGCACTGGGGTATGTGATCGGGACGAGGACCATTCAATAGATGCGGCCACCTAGACTGTGAGATCTGAGGGTGAGGGTGATGATGATACTGAGGAGGAGGATGACGAGTCCGATGGTGGAGGAGAGGATGTTGGTCCTAATAGTCATGACCAGGTCGAAGATAATACTGAGATGCATGAGGCTGATCTGGAGCATCACGAGATCCCCACATCATTGCATTTTGAGGTAGGAGGTCTATCACACACAGTTCTAGAGACTTCGGATCTAGGTGCACAGATGAGATCTATGACTTCCATGCTGGAGAGGATGGAGGTCAGATAGGAGCAGATGTGCCGTACTATAGAGTCATGGCAGGGGCAGATAGAGTTGAGACAGGGACGGATGGAGTCTCAGCTTACTCAGATTGCAGAGGACTTCAGAGCATTTAGAGATCATAGTAGATCACCTAGATAGATTGTACTTAGGATTTTCACTTTATGCTTTATCAGATGTAATCATTGTAAACCTTTCTTAAAATTAATGAAGTTCACTTTATTTCACTTTATTATTGTGTATTATGCACTTTCCTTTTATTGCTTTATGTGACGTTTGTTAAATCATAATTATTGTGCATTATTCAAGTCACCAATCATGCTTCATTAATTAAATTTCTAGTCCAAGTGTTCTATTATTCACTTCTAAGAGTAATTGAGTCATTTTTGGATCTATGACTCAGGAATGTCCTGTTATTGTTTTCTGTGGGTAGGATTTCCTTGAACTTTGGGCTCTGATACCACTCTGTCACATCCACCCAGCCGGTACCCTATCTGGCATACCTGAGTGTGTGATCCACAGCCCCTAAGAACAAGTATCGAGGAAATCATCCTCCCACATGCAATAACTTAATCATTAATAGAATATAATCAATGTATAATGAAATAAACAAGAGATCCAAATAAGGAAAGAAATGACAGTGTAACCAAAGTGCGGAAATAATACCAAGTGTAGATATAATCAGAAAGGAGTAGAGTGAGGTGGAATCTCACTCCACAGTTACAGCGGAATTTAGCTCATAAATCAAAAGGAAAACACAATTGTTCTCAAAGGAAAGTAAGGAAATGATAATTAAACTAACCAAACGTTTTCTACTTTATAGAGAACATCTTCATAAACTTAGACTTCATCAACCACGCATAGACGTTCCCACTCCACGGAAGAGCTAATCATGGTACGTAACATGACCACACAAGGAATCATCAACGTGATCTTCATACTTGCCAGCACCTTGCGTATAGTACGCTTCTTTAGCTTGCGCTTCCTCATATTGCCCTTCATAGTATTCAGTACCTGTACAGTAGTCTAACAAAAGAGATTGTAGAGAAAGGAGTGACTTCAAAAGAACTCAGCAAGGCAAGTTAATCCACAACAACATAAATAACAAGATTGCAGAACACAACATGAGGCAATGCGTTATGAAACAGACAATGAATGTATGCTGGTCTCTATAGGTAGACATGCTTTAAGTCATAGCACCATACTTCTTTAGGAAGGTCT
Organism: Hakea prostrata; assembly: GCF_041222555.1. Classification (NCBI taxonomy): domain Eukaryota; kingdom Viridiplantae; phylum Streptophyta; class Magnoliopsida; order Proteales; family Proteaceae; genus Hakea; species Hakea prostrata. The sequence goes on from NC_142600.1 coordinate 808,423, forward strand.
CATCACACAACGCTGTTTGGTAGTGGGTCCAACATCCCTCGGGACAATCCATGGCTGGGGTATAAGTCACCGCTTTCTCACATCACCATTGGTTTAAGTATTGGCGCATGTCAAGGTAAATCCTAGCCCAATGCAAGTCATCTACTTAGTCGTATCAACTCAGATTCAAATACGTCCATTCCTCGCCCCTGGCGATCCTTTCTGGTATCCTTCACACTAGAGTCAGCATAGTCCCTGACTACGGACTCATCAACCCTATTGGTCATCCACAAATAACAGACGGGAAGCTCTCATGTCCCCTCATGGATTGGTTACCGGTCTTGAGCGCCCATGAGCCCAAGTCTACTATTTGCAACCCTACCAATAAATGGCCTCTCACGAGTAACCACAATGTGACTCATGTCCTCTCACGGATTGGTTTCCGGTCTTGAGCGCCCATGAATCCCCATTGCAACCATTGGTCGTTTGGTCTCAATACCCTTCCGAAACGGGTCTGATATAACAGGGGTATTCCTAGCCAAACACTTCTAGACAAGCCTTAGGTATGACAATCAATAATTCGGGAAAGTGTCAAAGGGCACCATTGGAAACATCCCATACTATTCCCACTGATGTCCAAGGACAGAAATGTCGAAAGGACACTTCCCAATCCCAAATCATACTGAATCAATCACATTCTCAAATCAGTCACAACATACACAACCGATATCTCATCATATAGAAAGATACACATAAACATGATCAATCGCAAATGTAACTGATAAGAATAAGTATTCATAATTAAAAGAATACATGAACATGATACTACTGTAGTCAAAGTACTTGCATCAGTAATAAAATAATAAGAAAATTCATTTATGGTAGTGAATCTAAAAGAATCCAAATATAGGAACTAAGATTCACGCAATCTATGTAATTATGGAAATAACTGTCCTTACCATAAATAGCTTTGATGAATATCCAAAGATCAAAGAGAGAGGTTCCAAACTTAGCAAATAAACCCTAAACAATCATAGATACAACATTAGGAAAGAGGCCTAAAAGATCGAAGATCAAACGAATCAAATCGAGCAAGAGACAGAGCTACTGACTTGCTTGGTCGATTGGGTGGTAGCTTGGTCCAGTCGACCAACCAATCGACCACCTAAGTCAGTACGAAGCAAAAAAGTGAATTTTGATCCGAAACTAAATCAACAAGATCCGAAACTCTACGAAACTTGGAGGAAACCTTTAGAACAATATTCTAACACTAAGTAGTATAGATTAGCCACTAACAATGATAAAAAGCACTACTTACTAATTTGAAACCATGACTCTCTAATTTTGTAAAAATTCCTAGTTTTCGATGAAAATATACTATAAATCCAAAGGAAAACTAAAGAAGATTAGATCTCATTCTAGTAGATGACAAGCAAGAGATCATACATGAAAACATCATGCAAAACAGATCTATCATGCTTAAGAAATCGAATCTAGAGAGTGATCATGGTTTCATGAGGGTTTTACAAGGATCATGGCGAAGATCAATGTAAATGTCATAAAACCTTGAGAATGGAAGGAGATCAATGAAGTGATGGTTGCTAACAGAGAATGAAGCATCATCTTCATAGTCTCATCACAGAGATTAAGATGTAGTAAGAATAAATCACAACACATAAGAGATCACTAACCTTTGATTGAAGAATCTGAGATGAGAGGCTTGAGATCTTGCAAAAGTTCTTCGAATTCACCAAGGAAAGGCTTTGAGAAAGTCTTCCCACGTTCTCTGAGAGTTTTGGAGGCAGAGGATACTAAGATATACGAAGTTCACTTAAATAGAGAGCTAAAAACCCTAAACAGAGGATTTTCTCGGATTTTTGGCTCTGTTCGTCAATTGGCCCAATTGACCAAGCCAGTCAGCAAGGCGGAATTGAAGGCCCAACTCAAGTCCAAACCTAATGAGCTTCTCCCAACACAACATATGGCTTACCTAGTATAGAGAAATGTCTTCGAATCATGTCCAACTATACTTCAAGTCCATCAAGTTGACTCATCTTCAACAAGGTGTAGTTTCCTTTCTAGTTTTGAACAAGCTTCCAAGTATGGAATACCATCATCAACTTCCATGGGTTCTAGGTCAGACACCATGCCTTCCACTGAGATGGCCCATAGTTGGCTTCTTCCTTTACTTCGGGTCTTCGGACTTACAAACAACAGGGTTTCCAGATCAAGGTCAGGGTTAAAATAGGGCTGGATTTCCCATAATGTGACTTGACCCAACAACCATGAAGAACCCAAGAGACGTCTCATGTTGAGGGAGAGTGACGAGACCATCCAGAGGAGGCTGGTGTATAACTTAATGCATGTCTACCATAGAGACTTCATTGTTAGAGTTAAGAGTATGCATGCACACTCATTCATTCATTTATACATATACATAGAATGTTTATTAAAATGTGTAATGGATGCATGATATATGGTCATGTTGACCTCATTGAGTTTGGTTGAACTCATTCCTTTCAATATATGCTTTTTAGATCTTATAATAGGCTGTGAGGACTCTGTTCAAGTGGAGAGTATTGTTCAACCTGAATTCTATGAGGGACCGATAGGTGAGGATGCAGGGGCCCATGGTGACTTATGCCCATGTTTGGATTGCTCCTACGGAGTCGAGTACTATTGAGGCCACGATGATCACCTATGAGATTTTAGTTGCCCTTGTGACCATTTATTATATCCTTCTTATAGAACCAATAGATGGTGGCGCTACCTAATATTTTGAGCCTCTTCGAGAACATAGACTTCCGTTGTTGAACAATCTTTTCTTAAACTCTGATATTTGATTTGACTTACTTTGGATAGTGATTTTGAAGCTAAATTCTTGGATGACTGTAATAACATTTTAATACTTGATTTGATACTTCATTCTCCTTTCTTGCTCTTGGATTATGCTATGTCACATTATTGTTATGGATTGACACTAAACCTAGATTTTGTAGTGCTATCACCCACATGAGTATTTGGGTGTGTCCAGATCCGGCTAGGTTGGGTGTGACAGAAGTTGGTATCAAAGCTCTAGGTTCACTTTCAATCCTAACATGAATACTACAGAGTGGGAGCATCTCAAGTCACCGATCCATAAGTGACTCAACTAGGTTAGAAATGAGTAATAGGTTTCAAACACTAACTTGAAATACACAATGGAGAGTATGAGCATAATGGATCTGATATGGAGAAAATATGATCGGACCAGGTTCATACCTGGATCGACCCTCGACCCCGGTCGAGACAGAGGGAATCGACTCGCTCCCGAGCGAACCGGATCCAGAAGATGGCTTGCTGAGGAAGAAAACTTATTCAGCTACAAGCACGCCCTAATTCAACTTATGAATTAGGTTAATTACCCTAATGATGGCAGACTCAAATTGACGGCTGTGGCTAATCATTATCGAAGGGATAATCATCGCATAACCTAAAGGTTATCTCAGGAGTCCTCTACTAGTCCAAACTAGTAGAAGTCTATCGCTCAACGGATCTAACTGTTAAGATCCAACGACTACCCGAAGAAGGCTCAAGTGCATCCAACAAAGGAGATTCGAAGGTACACTCTATATAAACCTCACTGCCATACGAGGTGAGGGACACAGACTGAGACTGAGACTCAGATTCAGATACATACTGGTAGACGTAAACTATCAGAGGCTTACGATCTAGATCACCTTTCCCAGTTCTTTATTCCTTAGCTCTGTGCTTCTAGCAGAGCCGTTTGTGATTAAGTTCATCAACTGACTTAGCCTTCGGAGGTGGACACCCGACCCCCGCGGTCGGGCCACATCTAACACTTTCGTTTTGCAGGTCATCACGAGGAGATCTAAGGGCTGAGCAGATTTTGGACGCATCATTTGGCACCGTCTGTGGGAAACGACTTGTAAAGCCATGGTGACTAGATCGGCAGCAGCCGCAGCAGCCGCTGCACAGCGCGATTCCGGTGTTCAGATCCCTGGAGTGAATAATCCAGATGTTCCCCAGGGAAGCCAAAATCCTATCGAAGTAGATGGTGGTCAGGGAGGACGTAATCCTCGTGATACATTCCAAGATCAATTGAATCAAGTAAAGATTCAACTCTTGGAGGTGAGCCAAGCACTCCGCATGCTCACCAGACGAGTGGTGTTACCACAAGAACCTGACCATCGCGATCCAGGGAGGCGCGTGTTACCACGTGATCAACCGCGTGATCAAAGATTGGCTGAAGACCGGAATATCGGTCAGAACTTTCGTGAAGGTGACCGAGGACCTAGGAGAATGGACGATCAACCTAGGCGGGACGATCGGTTCGACAGACCGCAGGAAAGTACAACCGATTCAAATACAAGGTTGGACACAGGGGTGAGAACTCACTCACCAACTATCAGAAGAACCGGTCCCGATGATCGAGCAGTTCGCGACGAGCGGAATGTTCGGGAAGGACGGGCTATTCGTGATGATCGAATAGCACGTGATGATCGTGTTAATCGAGGTCGTGGTCATATCGCTGAAGATCACCCGACCCAGATTTGTCAGGAATTGGCCAACATCAATCAGAAGTTAGGGCAGTTGGCTAAAGGAAGGATGACTGAGGATATTTACTCAGTCATTCGGAAGACCCCCTTTGCCGAGCCAATTGCGGGATATCAATTTCCCCATAATCTTTGTTTGCCTACCTTTTCTACATTCGATGGCTCCAGAGATCCAACGGCCCACATTGGCTATTATCAGCAGACCATGGCAATTTCAGGTAATTCTGACGAAATTTTATGCAGGGTTTTTGGTTCATCTTTAACCGGAGCAGCACAAAAGTGGTTTTCGAACCTCCCCTCTGGAAGGATCGTAAACTTTGATGAATTGGCGCGCAAATTCATAGGGCGATTCCAGAGTGGAATACAAGTCAAGAAAACGGAAGAAACCTTGTTTACTATCAGACAAGGAAAAAGCGAATCGATCAGAGAGTTTCTAAAAAGATTCAAAAAAGTGACGATGGAAATAGAAAATTTGGATGAGCAAGTAGCCAAAAATGCTCTATTCACTGCACTCACTAACCGGAAACTCCTGGAGTTATTACTATAGGATATGCCTGCAACTTATGCTGAGTTGGTACAGAGATGCCGAAGCCAGGCCGAAGTCATGGAGATCCTAGATGCGCACCAAGGAGATAACAAAGTCTCCAATAAGGAACAGAAGGCTCCTGAGCAGAAGCAGAAGCCAAAGAAAAATGTCCGTGATCGGGTTGGAAAATCTCAGGCTTGGCGCCAGAGATCTCCCGGTAAAAGTGAATATACTCCATTGAATGTTCCTCGGGCTGATATTCTAAATATCATCAAAAGGAAAAATATTTTGAAGTGGCCACCTAAAATTCTTTTGAAACCTAGGGAGCAGCAGGATTGAGAAAAATATTGCCGATTCCACAAGGACTATGGTCATTATACAAATGACTGTCGTCATCTGAAAGTAGATATTGAGAGATTAATATCTCAGGGACACTTGTCTAATTTTGTTAGCAGAAGGAGGGAGGAGCCACGTGAGCCACGCGCGGCTGCTCCTAAAAGGATCGTTCGGTTAGTTCAGAACGATCGAGGGAGGCTCCGAAGTCTAAAAAGGGCAAGGAGGTGATTGAAGCTACTCGGTCACCTATCCTTACCATTTTCGGAGGACCAGATCCCGAATCACTCCGCAGTTTGAAGACAAAATCCAAATTTGTCAGAACTGGAGAGACGCAGAAGCGAAAGAAGCTGAATGGTGAAGATTCTATCACCTTTGGCGAGGAGGATGAAAGAGGCGTTTGTTTACCTCATGATGACGCCATAGTCATCAAGGTAGAGATTGCACGTCGGGAAGTGCATAGAGTTTTGGTTGATACAGGGTCTGCAGCTGACCTGATTTCTTATGAAGTGTATCAAAAACTTAAGGTGGATGAGGACTTGATGGAGCCTTCATCCACGCATCTATATGGTTTTGCAGGGTCGTCTGCGGTGGCGGAAGGATCTGTCCAGTTGGACTTAGCTATTGGAAGTTTTCCTAAGGAAACAACCGTCCGAATCAATTTTTTGGTGGTTCGGGAGCTGCCAACTTACAATGTTATCCTTGGGTGACCATCTTTATCCAAGATAGGTGCTATTGTTTCGACAAAACACCTGAAGATAAAATTCCCGACTGATATGGAAGTTGGTCAAGTTTCCTCTAACCAGAGGATCTCTCGGCAATGTTACGTTGCCAATTTAAAAGACAAGGAGGGCCCGAGGAAGGTGACTGCCCTACCTATAGAAGTTCGAGACGATCGGGAAGAAGCAGAGATGCAAAGGCCCAAACCAGTGGAGAAGCTGGAGCAAATCCAACTGTGTACCGAAGATAAGAAGAAGATTACTTATATCGAGTCTGAACAGCTGGAGAAATTCAAAGATGAGTTGAAGTTATTTCTTCAACAGAATAAAGACATATTTGCATGGTCTGCTGAAGACATGCCAGGAATCGATCGGGCTGTCGCAGAGCATAAACTCTGGATAGATCCAAAGGTGAAACCAGTGATACAGAAAAGGAGAAATTTCTCCATTGAAAAGTATGAAGCCGTTCGGGGCGAGGTTGAAAAACTGAAGAATTCTGGTTTCATAGAACCAATTGAATGCCCAACTTGGTTAGTTAACGTGGTAATGGTAAAAAAGGCGAATGGGAAGTGGAGAATGTGTACAGATTACACAGATCTCAACAAAGCTTGCCCTAAAGATTGCTATCCGTTGCCTCAGATTGACCTCTTGATAGATGCGACTGCAGGATATAAAACTCTAAGTTTCATGGATGCCTACTCAGGGTATAATCAAATCCTTATGAATAAGGAAGATGAGAAGTTTACGGCTTTCATGACTGATCGTGAAAGCTACTACTATAAAGTCATGCCATTTGGCCTGAAGAACGCAGGAGCTACATATCAGAGGGCCGTCAACAAGATTTTTAAAGATCTGATTGGAAAGAATGTTGAAGCTTATGTTGACGACATGCTAGTAAATAGCTTTACAAAAGCAAATCATATTGCAGATTTGACTGAGGTATTTTCAGTATTGCGAAAATATCAAATGAAGCTGAATCCAGAAAAGTGCGCCTTTGGAGTTTCCTCGGGCAAATTTTTGGGTTTCATGGTGTCACAGAGAGGTATTGAGGCTAATCCTGCCAAAATACAGGCTCTGGTTGATATGGAAGCTCCCGAAACTGTTCGTGATGTGTAGTGTTTAACAGGGAGAGTTGCCGCTTTGAATCGATTCATCTCCAAGTCTGGAGAAAAGTGTTTACCATTCTTTAAGGCACTCAAAGATTTGAGGGGCAACAAGGAGGCAAAGTGGACCGAAGAATGCCAGAAAGCTTTCGAGGAGTTAAAAGAAGCACTCGGACAACCGCCGATCTTGTACTGACCAGAGAAGGGGGAAATATTACAGCTATATCTAGTGACGTCCCTTTCGGCGGTCAATGCAGTACTTGTTCGTGAGAAAGATAAAAAACAGTGGCCGATTTACTATGTGAGCCACGTATTGCTAGATGCGGAGACACGATATTCGCAGATTGAGAAGCAGGCTTTGGCTCTCATGATGGCCGCCAGGAAGCTAAGGCCATACTTTCAGGCTCATCCAATTGAGGTATTTACAACTTTTCCTCTTAGTAAAGTTCTTAATAAACCTGATTTATCTGGAAGGATGGTGTCCTGGTTAGTTGAACTCAACGAGTTCCAAGTGAGCTTTAAGCCTAGAACGACAATCAAGGCTCAGGCGCTAGCCGATTTTGTAGTAGAAACTACTGCACCAGTGGAGTCCACCATTGAGGATCCCATTATACTAACCACTTGGGAGGTATATGTGGATGGTTCGAGTAATAAAGATGGAGCAAGAGCTGGAATTCTATTGAAAAGTCTAGCAGGCTTTATTATTCGATATGCTTTGAGATTTGCATTTGAAGCAAGTAATAACGAAGCAGAATATGAGGCTCTGATAGCTGGACTTCGGTTGTCAAAAGCATTATCTATCGCAGATGTTACTATTTATAGTGACTCTCAACTTATAGTCAACCAAGTCCAGGGGGAGTATGGTATTAAAGAACCACGCTTGCAGAAATATCAAGAGATAGTGCAGGCATTTCAAAACCAATTTCGGAATTTGAAGATATCTCAGATTTCGAGGAATGAAAATTCAGTGGCAGATGAACTATCTCGACTAGCCAATGCCAAAGAAAAGAATCTAGACCCTTCGGTCTATATTGAAGAGATAACATTTCCAAGTTATCATGAGAAAGAAATTTCTTAAATTGAAGCAGAGCGTTGCTGGATGGATCCGATAATTGAGTATCTAAGAGATGACAAATTACCTGAGGATCCGAAAGAGGCAAGGTTGATCAAGATACGATTGGCGACATTTGTCATTCAGAATGGGAGACTATATAAAAGATCTTATTCTGGACCCCTTATGAGATGTATAGGCCCCGAGGGAGCAAAGTCAGCTTTGGCTGAGGTTCATGAAGGAATTTGTGGGGCTCACATGAGTGGACGAGCCCTGGCCCACAAAATTTTAAGACTTGGGTTATATTGGCCTAAGATCCAAGAGGATGCTATGGAGTATGTTTGTCGATGTGGCAACTGTCAAATTCATGCTACAGTATTGAAGCTCCCGGCGGAAACCATGACTTCAATTCTAGATCCCATTCCCTTTGCGATGTGGGGAATTGATATCATGGGCAAATTCACCAAGGCGTCAGGCGGACGGGAATATCTGATAGTAGCAATTGATTACTTCACGAAATGGGTTGAAGCCAGTGCAGTGGCAGCAATTACTGAGAAAAAAGTGGAGAAATTCATGCTTGAGTCAATCATATCTCGCTTTGGGATTCCAAAGATTATCGTCACTTACCATGGTACTCAGTTCGATTATCCGCAATTTGAGCAATTTTGCGGAACATATATGATCGAGCATCGTATGTCCTCAATGGCATACCCCCAGAGCAATGGACAAGTAGAGGTTACTAACCAAACGCTGCTGGAAGGAATAAAGAGAAGACTCGAAGCTGACAAGGCTTCTTGGGTCGAAGAACTTCATAACGTACTGTGGGCCTATAGAACTACGGTTCGAACACCCACAGGAGAAACTCCATTCAGGTTAGCATATGGATCCGAAGCATTGGCATCGGTGGAGATAATGGCGGGGACATTACGGGATCGAGAGTTCGAAGAAAAAGCAAACGAGTAAGGACTGCTTGATAGTGTTGATCTGTTGGATGAAGTTCGGGCAAAGGCAATAGCACGAACTCAACATTATCAAAGAAGGATAACGTCTCATTATAATACTCGAGTGAAGAATCGTCGGTACTTAGCCGGAGATTTGGTGTTGAGAAACACCTTAGCTTCCGACCCACGTCACCAAAGAAAATTGGACCCTTCCTGGGAAGGACCTTATATGGTTGTAAAACCAGTTGGTTCAGGAGCTTACAGGCTGAAGAACATCAACACCCAGAAAGAGTTGGATCGTTCGTGGAATGCCAGGCATCTCAAAAAGTTTTATCCTTGATGATGATTTCAATTTTGTTCGTGATGTACACATTTTCAACTCAATCAATGCAATTTTTGGCTTTCAACAAATTATCTTTTGATTGGGGGGCATCATACACCACATTCAAGAACAAGATCCAACTATAAGGCATCGGATGAAAATCCGTGTGGGTCCTTCAACACTTATGGAATTTTTCCGGAATCTCTTAAGTCGAGGCATCGGATGAAAATCCGAGTGAGTTCCTTCTGCAAGGCATCGGTTTGAAACCCGAGTAAGTTCCTTTAAGACTTATTGAATTTTTGAATTATCCTTAAGTAAAGGCATCGGTTTAAAACCCGAGTGAGTTCCTTCTCAGGCTTATTGTATTTCTCCGGAAATCCTTAAGTAAAGGCATTGGTTTAAAACCCGAGTGAGTTCCTTCTCAGACTTATTGTATTTCTCCGGAAATCTTTAAGTAAAGGCATTGTTCTAAACAACTAAGACCTAGTACAACAACGATTCAAGTGGCTAGCAAAGTTCAAGATGAAGTCAATTTCTTATTTCTTCAAAAGACCAGAAGAGGCCGGTCTCAACATCAAACATAAGATTACAAGAGCTGGATACAATCTTCGGTCCAAAAAGAAAGTCATCATTGATGATCATTAGGAAGTCATACAAGATCGACACAACTTTGCTAGAACAAACACATGAGTCAATTATTGGTATGGATTCAAGGAAAAGAAGAGGAGAAATGAGGATTACAGAAAACATATCAGTATATATAAAATCCTCCGCAATTTCATACTCTTTGTCCAGCTTGTATAGGAGAAGTATGGTCCTCGACCAAACTTGCATTCAAGGCGAGCTCGTCATAATTGAATCCTTCCAAGGGAGAATAAACAGGAGAATCTTCCAGATAATGCATAATATCTGGATTAGAAGGCGGAGGATCAATCTTATTTTTGGTCCAGTCAGGAGGAGGAAGGCCCAGTTTGGTAAATACTTCAGGATGGCAAACAACACTGTAGGGAGTCGTATCAAAATGAGGATCCTTCCTTAATATTGATTCCCATACTTCGTTCTCACCATCCCGGTACGCCTGCAAGTTATAAGCATTCAGCATATCAACAAAGGGCTTACTGTGTAAATACTTGAAGACGCAGGCTCTGCGAACATTAGTTGGAAGGGATTCGGGCAAAGGAACGACAACTTGCCTTTGGGGTAACATTTCAGATCCTTTGGCTCCTGACTTTCCAACTGCTCGCTCCAGTTGCCGGATCTTCTCCCTGGCATCATCCAAGTTTGACTGAGGACGATCAATCACCGAATTCTTTTCTTCTGCAACCTCCCAAGCTAGTTTCCTAAGGCGAGCAATCTCAGCATCTTTAGCTTCAGAGATTTCCCGAAGCCTGGAAACTTCATTGTTCAACCTATTGAGCCTAGAGGCTGCTTCCACTTGGTTGTGGAAGTTACCAGTAAGACTCCTGCAAACAACTTTCGAGTTAAAAAGGAGCAGAAGAGTAATATTCAGAATCAAAAGATAATGAAGAAAGACTTACATCACCAGTGACTTCATCTGGAAATTTGGAAAGAACTGCGCTCTCAGAAGTCATTCGAGCAGTAGTGCACCATTCCAACGCTTTGTCAAACTCGTTTGACACTAATTCGGGCGAAGGATGAGAAGGATGAGCTACACCAAGAGAAGGATGAGCTGCATCACTTGTCACCCGACGGCACTTCCTAGTGGCAAAATCCTCCAACTCCAAAGGAGAGGAGGAGGATGCCAAACAAGCACTGGAATTGGAAATAGGAGCAACACTTGCTGGGGCCACACCTTCATCAGACGCCAACATAGTTGCCTCAAATGCCAGAAGAGTCTCCTTTGGGGGTGCACGAACAGTCTCTGTAGCAGGGGCGTCAACAGCGCCATCAACAACGGAGTGATCAAGATCTTCCTAGGAAAGACAAGCGATCACTTCGGGCAAAAGAGGCGTAGGGGCGGCATCAATAGAAACTGTGGGAATCTGACTTGAAGATTCACCAATAGCAGTCGCCTTACGCTTGGAGGATTCACTAGCTGAAACCACCTCACTGGCCCCAACCACCGCCGACGGAACGATTTTCTTACAAGATTTTGCTTTGATAAAGTTCGGGTTGATCCTGGGAGCCACTATATAAACAGAAAAGCTGTATCAGTACAGATATCCAACAACGAAAGAAAAGAGGGAAAACCCTAGTTCTCTATCAGCTATGAAAAACCCGATTAACTAAACCCCAAGTGCTACTACTGTGCAGTTTACTCAGGGGGAAAGGGGGAAAGAGATGAGTAATCAAAAAACTCACTTGTTCAGAAGTTGATAGAGTTATTGTTGGAGTACGAGGAATACGGAAGCAAGCAGGAGGACGGAATGTCGCTTTAGCAAATCTAACTTGCAGATAGCAGGATAGATGGAGGATACCCACGAAGGCTTTAAATAGCCTCAGGTATTAAGACGACGGTTGAGAGCTAAAGGCAACCAATGGCCTAGATTGAAATGACGCTTCAAAATCCGCAGAAAGCAAGATCAACAGTCGGAGGGATACCAAATGGAAACATGTGAAGGCGAGCACCCGATGCAGGGATACCTCCAATTGTCGCACCGCCATTGTAATAATGGATGTATTTTCGATTCATTGGAAACAGTGAATGGTATACCAGAGCAAGGAAACGTTTGGACTTCGCAGATACGAGAAGGGAAACATGTGGACTTTGCAGTAAATGAAGTAGTGGGGAAGATTAATGCATCTTTCCAAAACGCATCTTCATAATATCTCTACAAGATTATTATTCATCGAAGAATGTGAAGTTAAGTGATAAGTTTTATCATTTATATTTTGATACTCAAGACAAGATTTCAGCAGGAGACAGGGAAATGGAAAGGCCAACATGAAAAAGAAGTGTCTATTCATTAGCAAGGTGGTCAATCTTTACAAAAAAAAAAAAAAAAAAAAAAAAAAAAAAAAAAAAGATAATTCCCTAAGCCTCTTCTTCATTGTTGCCCGAGGAGCCCTGGTCGGGAGGACTTTTCTCAGGATCCTGAGAAGAGCCTTCCTCAAGAATAACATTGTCAGAGTCCTCTTTAGCAGCAGCTTGTGACTCGGCTTGTGGCTTCTCCTCTGGAAGTGCCGGCTTGTCAGCCAGATATGCCTCATATTGTGGGTCAGCTGGAAAAGGATCATTTTCTTCCTGAGCCCAGTCTGGGAGATCCATGCCTAATTTCCCGAAGACCTCTTTATGGCACATCTCACAAAAGGGAGAAGTATCGAAAGAAGGGATTGATGCGAGAATTCGCTCCCAAACGTCATTCTGCCCCAAGCGATAAGCTTGGATGTTGTAGGCACCTAGCAAATCTGAGAAAGGTACGCTGTTCAGGTACTTCCGAACACACTCCTTTCGAAGCTCGGCTGGTGTGCTCGGGCTTGCTAGGGACCGCCCACTTCAGATATTCTTCGTTCTCCATACATTTAATTTCAAGCCTGTCACCGAACAACGTGGCAACTTCTTTTTGCTTCCTGGCCTCGCGCTCGGCAGCAGCGGCACGAGCCTTTGAAGAATCAAGGGCCTCTTTGAGGGAGATCACTTCTTCCTCATGCTTTCTTTGCAGCTCCTCGGCAGCTGCAGTCAGCCGGTCTATCTCAGAATTGGCTTTGGCCAAATTCTCTTCACAGGTCTGCAGCAAGGAGCTATTGCGGCCAACCCGGCTCAATGCTTCCATGTGTTGATAGAAGCTCAACACATCATTCCTGGGAAGGTGGAAATTATCAGAAGAAGTCATAAGAAATTGTGAAAAAATAAGTAAGCAAGAAGACCGGTACCTTGTGGATTGACTAACAAGGGCAATGTCATCCAGGGTTTCAAATTCCTGGCGATTAGAAGGAGCAAGACTGAGGGAGCTCCACTCTGCAGCTTTCTCAGGATCCAGTGTTACCTTGTTGGTCATCTTTAGGGTCCACTGGGGAGTGAAGACCTCCTCACAATCCGCAGAAATTTTGGATTTTTTATGGGAGGAAGCATCAACTGTATCATGCCTCCTTTTGGTTCGGGAAGAGGAGGAGACATTAGTCCTCTCCACCATCGGCTTCTTCCCTTTACCCGAAGCATCAGCCACGGGCCTGATATTCCTGATACCCCTATAAGAGGGGTCGGGAGAGGGAACAAAAGCCTCTTGATCAACAGTCAAGGCTCTAGGCGATTGTTGCTCGGCTGTCGCAACGGCCCTAGCGGCCTTCACTCGCAGGTTCTCGGGGTTCATTCTTGGAGGGACTTCAAAGAAGAGAAAAAGTCATAATTGAAGACGTATCACTTCAGTAAAATTAAAAGATGATGGTTAGAAGCTCACAATGAGCCAAGCCCCAGTACTGAAGAATGGAGTTATACTCCACCTCAAGTCCATGTATCTCTTGATACCATGGAATGGATTTGATCTTCCTGACGGCCGCCTCGTCTTCTTTGGATAAGGGAAGGCCTCGGTTATTCTCGGAAGAAGAAGTACACCGCCTCCAGGCGGTCGGGAAGTTAAGATCCGATGGAGGCGCTCAACAGAAAAAGTATCGTTCACGCCATCTTTTGTGGTTAGAAGGGCAAGTTCCTTTGGCAAGGATGCTGCCCCTCCAATCAAGTTTAGCCTTATTGCGTTTGGACAGAAAAACCCATCCGGGAGGATGGGAGATAGAAAGAACATGAAAATGCACAAAGAGAGAAAGAGATGGCGTAATGACAAGTTCAAAACACAAACCCAAGAAGCCGACAATGAGACGCCAACTATTGGGAAGGAGCATCCCGGGACAAATGTCCCAATGATTCAGAACGGCTGAGAACAAAGGATTAAAAAAGGAAAAGCGAACCCCGCTTTCCAGTGCATCTATGTACAGAGAAAATTCACCCGAAAGGGTTGAATCAACCCTCTCATCAGGATGGGGAGCCCTAACCTGATAAGAGGAAGGAAAATCAAAATCTTGGATGGCTGAAAGAAGGGTTTCCTCCTTGTAAATGGAGGGAACAGAGCCAGGTCCGCCATCGGACCTGGAAGTTTGAGGTTGCCTAGAAGACTCGGCAGTTACCCTAGAAGTCTTGGAAAATCCAGACTCAGGGAGGACAGAAGGAGTTTCGGTTTTTCTCTCTAAACCTTTTTGAGAAACTTCAGCAAACTCGCGCTAGAGGATAGTTAGGGTTTTGTTATCACTATCCGATTGTTCGGAAGGAGGAGAAGCAAAAGCTTCATTACCACTACTATTACTAACACTGGATACCAGAGAAACCCTATTATCCTCCATTACTTGTTTCAGTAAGGTACAAAAAGAAAAAGACCAGTAAACTTACTGATTCAGGGTGGCAAAAGCTTGAGAGTAGGAAGGCATGAAGCAGACGACAAAGGTTCAAATTCCGGACAGGAAGAATGAAACCTACGAAGACAACGAATCGCTTTTAAAAGCACCCGCACGAGTGTTCAGGAATCTGAATGATAGAGATTGATTCAAAATCAACGATCGAGATTAGAAGACGTTTTAAAAGTTTGAACTCACGAATCCGAAACAGGCGTTCGGAAACCATCGCTTGGATTACGTGACCTTACCCTCACAACGCTCGAGGAAAAGTGACCACCGCATTAAATGTGATATGACATTTAATGGAACACGCAGAGACTATTGCCTGACGAAGAACCCAGTTAAAAACCAAGCCCTCGGGATCGACCGAACACTTGGTCTTGGGGGCTCGTGATATGGAGAAAATATGATCGGACCGGGTTCATACCTGGTTCGACCCTCGACCCCGGTCGAGACAGAGGGAATCTACTCGCTCCAAAGCGAACCGGATCCAGAAGATGGCTTGCTGAGGAAGAAAACTTATTCAGTTACAAGTACGCCCTAATTCAACTTATGAATTAGGTTAATTACCCTAATGATGGCAGACTCAAATTGACGGCTGCGGCTAATCATTATCGAAGGGATAATCATCGCATAACCTAAAGGTTATCTCAGGAGTCCTCTACTAGTCCAAACTAGTAGAAGTCTATCGCTCAACGGATCTAACTGTTAAGATCCAACGACTACCCGAAGAAGGCTCAAGTGCATCCAACGAAGGAGATTCGAAGGTACACTCTATATAAACCTCACTGCCATACGAGGTGAGGGACACAGACTGAGACTGAGACTCAGATTCAGATACATACTGGTAGACATAAACTATCAGAGGCTTACGATCTAGATCACCTTTCCCAGTTCTTTATTCTTTAGCTCTGTGCTTTTAGCAGAGCCGTTTGTGATTAAGTTCATCAACTGACTTAGCCTTCGGAGGTGGACTCCCGACCCCCGCGGTCGGGCCACATCTGACGCTTTCGTTTTGCAGGTCAGCACGAGGAGATCTAAGGGCTGAGCAGATTTTGGACGCATCAGGATCTAACTGAAATAATACGCAATAATCATATTAAAAACAAAGTCACACAATGAGAATAAACAAGCAACCATAAGCTACAATAACATATAGAAAGTAATAAAAGTGCATAAGTTTTAAAGTATTACAACTCTAATATCAAGTGCAAGAGTGTGAACAATCACACATAATAAGTACGTAAAACATGTCCATAACTAATACAAGCCGAGATAGAAAAGCGAAAATCAAACTAGTATCAAATGAACCAAAGCATCAATACTCTGGAGGTGGTGGAGGCGGAGGCATATACTGGCTTAGAAAGTTCTACCAATGGATAATACGGTTGTGTAAGTACCTCATCCACCAAAAGATATCCTGCTAGAGGGTCTCAATCTCCACAATCTGGCACTCCACATGGTGCTTACTCTGCTCGATCCTCCCCCCAAAAGTCAAGAGCATTGGCCTTTGAGAGGGGTCGATGGTAAAGGTGGCCAGTGCCAGTGGACCTCCTTAGCTCAAGAAGACTTGCCCTCCTCCATACGGCACACGAGTGGTGCATACTCCCGTATTTGATTTTCCTCACCATTCACCGACAATATAGGAGAATTGGGTCCATCCTGAATACCCATCTAAGAGAGAAGTCTCCTCCCTATATTCTCATCTATGCCCTCCAGTGTCTCCTTGGTGTCACTGAAATCCACTCTAAAGTGCCTAAAGATGCTAGTCAAGAGCCGCTGAATCCTAGGTTCACCACCTCGGGGTTCTCCACCCGGTGGGCTATCGCCCTCTAGATAATGTAGGTGAGGTCGATGGGATACCCTACGTATACAACAAAGGTGACGAAAGTCTACATCAGAGAAATCTCATCCTAGTGGCCACCCTTGGGCACAATATTGAAACTCACAATGTGAGATATGAGTTTGGGAGAAGGGATCATACTCCTACCCTTGCAGATGTGGTCACACTCACAATTGCACAACATGGTAAAGATCAGGAATGCTCGGTGTAGTAGATGGACTCGTCCCCACCCCTAGGTGCAATCCATCTTTGCTCACTAGGAATATAGGGTACACCCAAAATGCCAGCAAGAGACTCAATGTTAAAGTGGATAAAATTACCTCGCACTGAAGATGAGAAAGAAAGCATTGTGTCTCATCCAATGACCTCATCCTTAGTAAAAGTCAAGTTGTTGTTGAAGTAGTGGATCAGCTCGGGATAGGCTAGCTCATCAAGATCCAACATGCAACTCAAGCCCAATGCCTCAGATCTCTCCTCAATTCTAAATGGAGTAATCGGCTAAAGCTCCATAAATCTACCATACTCGATGGGTCTATCTTTGAAGTAGTGGTTGTATAAGAACTTTGCCTCAGCAGTGTCAAACAAGTCAGGATGTTGGATCGCACCTCCATGTCCCCGAGCACACACGGGTTCACCTCTATTGCCACGGTGTGCCATCTAGGAACAAAAGATAAAATAAAGGAGAAATAAGGAAAAAGTGGAGAAAATGCCATGAATAGTGAAATTTTTGAAAAAACATAATAAATGGAGAAAATAAGGTATAGATTTGAGCTAAAATGCATGGGAATATAACGAGAATGTTATAATTGGTGTGAATCTACTGTAATATTAAATTTCCTTAGGTGAAAATGTGGAGAGATATCAAATCTAATATGGATCTGAAGTGAAATCACAAAGAAATTGTATAGAAAGGAACCCTACCTGTGGTTTCATAGAGAAAATGTTGTCATATCTCATGTTGGCATGTTGCACAGAGCAAGAATTGCCAAGAAAATGCAATAGGATCACACCAGAGCAACAGAGCCAAGAAAAATAGGAGAAAATGACCAAGGAGAGGGGTAGCGGTACGATATAGACCACCCGCCCGCCGCCCTCCTGGCTGGTCAAATGGATCGATTTGTCCGTATCCTACCAACCCCTTTTAGGGCAGTAGACCAGAATCGCTCCAACTTGGCCAGTTTTGGACTAGTCTGGTGTACGGGGGACTGGGCGGTAGATCAGCCGGTTTGACCAATCGGTCAGCCAACCCGTCCTCCTCTTAGTTTTTTTTTTATTCCAGAGAAGTGGTGGTTGACTGAGGACCTACTGGCCGACTGACCAGCCAAACTCCAGAGAGGTGGCAGTCGCATAGGCAGGTGACCGGAATTGACCGGCCCTAGTGAGGGTCTTTTTGATCAACAAGTGGCCGAACACAACCTTTGGATCAACAAGGGCACCAAGCCCCGTTATCCCTAAAAGAAGGAATTTCTCAATCGAAAAGCACCAAGCTATTCTTGCAGAGGTTGAGAAACTAGAGAAATATGGTTTCATCCAACCCATTGAATGTTCCACTTGGTTAGCCAATGTGGTCATGGTGAAGAAAGCCAATGGAAAGTGGAGGATGTGCATAGATTTTACAGATCTTAATAATGCATGTCCAAAAGACTATTATCCACTTCCAAGGATTGATCTACTGATTGATTCCACAACCGGGCACGAAGACTTGAGCTTCATGTATGCCTACTATGGATACAATAAAATCTTGATGAAGCTCGAGGATGAAGTTCACACAAAATTCATGACCAACAGAGAAAGCTATTAAATTATATAGTCATCCCATTCAGTTTGAAGAATGCTAGAGCTACATACCAGAGGGCAGTTAACAAAATTTTATGCAAACAAATTGGCTGGAATATCGAAGTCTACATAGACGACATGTTGGTCAAAAGTGTGATTCAAGGTGATCATGTAAGTGATCTTACTGAGGTGTTCAACATACTCCAAACTCACAAGGTAAGTTTCAATCCAGAGAAGTGTGCCTTTGGGGTGTCTTCTAGAAAATTCTTGGGGGTTTATGGTATCGCAAAGGGGCATAGAGGCCAACCTCAAGATGCAACTGCCAAGGATTGTAAAGGAAGTACAATGTCTCACTAGAAGAGTGGCCACCCTTAATCGCTTCATCTCTCATTCTGGGGACAAATGCTTACCCTTTTTTAAAGCTTTGAGGTCCCTTAGTACAACAAAAAGAATACTATGGAATGAGGATTGTTAAAGAGCCTTCAAGGACCTCAACGAAAAGCTAAGTAGACCTCCTCTTCTCACTTGTCCCATTCCTGAAAGAGAACTCTTTTTATATTTGGCAACTTCACCCAATGCTGTAAGTTCTATGTTAATCCAAGATGGGGCCCTTTAAAAGCATATTTACTATGTGAGCCATGTTCTACTTGATGCTGAAATCAGATACCTTGAAATAGAGAAATAAGCCCTAGCCCTAATGTTCTCTATAAGAAGATCCTGACCATATTTCCAGGCTCAACCTGTAACAATCTTAACCAACGTTCCTTTGAAAAAAGTCCTACACTGTCCAAACATTGCTAGGAGGATGGTGTCTTACCAGTTGAGTTAAGTGAGCAACATGTCGAATTTAGGCCGAGAATTGTAATCAAAGGCCAAGCCTAGCATATTTTCCTAGTTGAATCCACGACAAAATGGTCTTCAAAATTAGAACTCGAACATTCGATAGAAATTGGGCACTTTTCATTGATGGAGCCAACAATGTAATAGGAAGTGGAGCTAGCGAAGTGTTGCAAAGGCCTGATGATATCACCATCAACTATGCCCTACGCCTCACATTTTCGACAACTAACGAAATCCCTGAGTATGAAGCCTTAGTGGCTGGATTGCTCCTCGCCAAGTCTCTGTGCATCAAACATATGAAAGTATACAGTGATTCATAGCCCGTCATGAACCAAGTAAAAGGAACATATGAGGTGAAGGAAGTAGGAATGATTTGATACTTGACCAAGGTCAAGAAATTAAGGGTTCACTTCCCAAGTTTTATCATTACCCAAATTCCAGGGAGAGATAATGAAAGAGTTGATATATTTGCCAAACTAGCATCAATAGGGTATGAGGAGATAGAAGCCTCCGTCTACCAAGAGACTCTTGATGAATCAAGCATTGATGAGTGGGAATTGATGGACATTGACGAGGAAGAATCATCATGGATGGATCCTTTGAGTTCTTATCTCGAGCATGACCATCTTCTTGAGGACAGTGGACATGTTCGAACCATCAAAGACGGGTAGCTAAGGTCACCCTCGTCAATGAAGAACTATATAAGAGATCAATTGAAGGACCCCTTCTGAAATGTGTAGGTCCAAAAGGGAATTTATGCGCCAACTATGGTGAAGGACGCAAGAGACTATATGCAAAGTTGTAAGCCATGTCAAGTACACTCCTCAATCCAGAGATTGTTCCATTGACCTCCATTATGAGCCCTATCCCTTTTTCTAGATGGGGAATGGACATCTGAGGCCCTTTCCCTCCATCAACGGCTAGAAGAAAATTCTTGATTGTGGTAATTGACTACTTCACTAAGTGGGTGGAAGCAGAGCCAGTTGCATCTATCAATGAGAAACAAATCGAGAAGTTCACTGTGGCAAGAATTGTATACAAGTTTCAACTCCCCAAAATTCTCTCGACAGATAATAGAACACAATTTGACAACCCAACCTTCAAGAATTTCTATAAAAAGTACCACATTGACACTAACAAAACTTTGCTAGATGGATTTAAGCAAAGACTAGATGAATGTGGCCAGCAATGGGTCAACGAGTTGCATCATGTCTTGTTGGAGTACAGAACCATAGTTCAAACACCAACTGGAGTGATGCCTTCCATGCTATCTTACGGCACCAAAGCCCTAGTTCTAGTCAAGGTGTTGGCAAGTTCACTCAAATCAACTCATTATGATGCAGAGGCCAACGAAGAAGGTCTTCGAGCCAATCTGGAGTTCTTGGATGAGGTTTGAGAAGGAGCACTCTACAAAAATATAGCCTATCACAAGAGAACTGCCAAGTACTACAACTCCAGAGTACACTACAAGACTTATTAAGCAGGTGACTTGGTGCTTCACCAAGCAAACATTTCCAATCCCAGCGGCAAAAACAAGTTATCTTCTAGATGGGAAGGTGTCACACCCCCACCCAGCCGAATTCAGTTAGAACCCGGATACCGTGGGGGTGATACACTACAGGGCTAAGGTTCACGGCCAAATCCGTAACACAATATAACATAATCAAAGAGTAAGAAGAGATTAAAGTAGTGAGGTATTATAATGATCAAGTATTATAGTCATCCAATATTTAATCCAAAATCAATATCCAAAGTTAAACCAAGTTAATTCATCAGAGTTTAAGAAGAGTAATTGTTCATAGCGGAAGACTAAGTTTTCGACAAGGATTCCAAGGACTAGGTAGCTTCCCATCAATGGGCTCAATAAGAAGGATAGAGCAAAGGGCCACGAGGGAAGCTATAACCTCAAAGGTACCGCCGGGCCCTCAATAATACCCGGCCCCATAAGAGCAATCCAAACACGGGGACAAATCTCCATGCGAGTCTATCACCTCGCTAGCCAATCCCTCAAAGCATTATGTCTACAGCAAATTCTCCATTTGAATGGTGTCCTCATACTGTAAGATCTAAACACACCCACACCCACACCCACACCCACACACACACACACACAAACACACACACACACACACACACACACACACACACACACACACACACACACACACACACACACACACACACACACATATATATATATATAAAGTTATTAAATGTCTTTTTTGTGATTTGATTTCTAGATCTAAATATTCTAATTTAACTAGATCTTGATGGGTTGGCATTTATACAACGAATTGTGCTAAATATTGCTGATGTAGCTTATATTGGCTACCAAATTCTACGTAATGTTCTATTAAATCTGTATATACCCTAGTCATTGGAAGAAATCTTTGAAGTAATCCATGAATGGTGCTGTCCCCTTGTAGTATACTTGCTTGTAACATCTCCTTTGTAAAAGAATAAAGATAGTCTTGCCATGGTAAGTTCTCCTCTTCTATCCTCTTAAGTCTTCTTTAATCTTTTCGGGAACCCGAAAGGGAACCCTAGCAAGGTAAGGATGTAAGATCAAAGGCCTATTTTTCCTTTTATTTCTCTTAATTTCATAGAGGAAGGATTTGAGATGGCATGGCTACAATTGTTCTTCTACCATCTCCTAGGCCACTTTATAACTTTCTGCACTGCATACATATAGACTAGCCCATTCATTACTAAAACTAGGCCAACTACAACAGGATCCATGCTAGTACCAAGCATGTAAAATATTGGGTAAACTAGGCTAGGCTAGTATATAATCCGGCTAACCCAGAACACGGATTATAAAATATAGTGTTTCTACCACTTGAAAACGCTAAGGATAAAAAGAATGTTAGGCAGAAACCCTACCTGTAAAATATGGGTTAATTCTTTGAACCAAACCAATGTGGAGAATAATACGTGGAATGCCATGGGAGTGGTTCTTGAAGAAATTCCAAATCTACGGTCCTCAATAGATCATGCGATCTCTACCCCTGCATGCTTAGATGGTGCCACATGGAATAATCTTCTCAAATAATTGATGTGACACCTCAAGGACAAATATGTAAATACTAGTAAAGGACTAAGGGCAATATAGTCCCCTAAAAAATAAAGGTGTTCTTTTTAGTACTTTGATTGTAGTAAAATGCCAAGTGTAATAGTTTTGTTTGTGATTTTGACAAGTGTAACGTCCTCAACATAACCATGTATCATGCATCCATAACTATTTCAATAACAACCATGTATGTATAATAATGAGATGAATAATGAATGAATATGTAAGTATGCCCCTGACACTAACCATGAGGCCTCTATGGTAGACACACATTAAGCTAAACACCAGCCTCCTCTAGCAGTCTCGTCACTCTCCCTAAACAAGAGGCATCTCTTGGGTTCTCCACGAATTTTGGGTCAAGTCACATCAATCCGTGGCTTGGGAATAGGTCACCTGTCACATCCCGCCCAAATACACCCAGCCTATACCATATTTGGGTTACCCGGGGGAGTGATCCATAGCCCAAAAGATCAAGTTTAGGAATGATCATATCCATTTAGCACAATAACATAATCAAAAGCAAGAACAAATCATTGTATTCCAATAAAATGATAATAAAAGTCAACAAAGGATCTCAGAAGGATCACTAAATAATATCAGAGTGCGGAATAACAAGCTACTAAATCAAAAGAAAACTGTAGAGTATAGCGGAAATATATCCCACAACATATGCGGAAGGTAGATCGAAATCTAAAGCAAGCTCTAAGCTAATACAAGTAAAATAAAAAGTCTAGAAGAAACAAGAGAATCTAATCCACATCTTTAGTCGGTTATTCTTCTTCTTCAGTTTTCATCTTCTTCACTTTAGGGTCATGCTCTCGAAGCTTCAGATCAGCATCTAGCACACGATCCCATCGGCGAATAAGACGATGCCGGCTGCCGTCAATGGGAGCCATTAATGCAGTCCAAATCTGTGTGTTGGCTGCCTCGCTGTTCATTACCTTGTCCAAAGGCATCCGGAGCTGTACCATATATGGAAAGGTCCTCCGTGCTAGTGCACGAGTTCTCTTTCGGTCTTGCAATGTCATCTAAAACAAGTCCCCCAAAGGGTAAGCTCAAAAGCACTTAGCAAGTAAACCAAACACAATAAGCATCTTCTTCACATGTATTCACAAGCAAACATATATGCAATGATATGAAACAATATTTGCAAATATGCTTCTAATTCTATATATGTATGTTGGTCTCTATTGGCAGACATACTTTAAGTTATAGCACCAAACTTCTTTGGGTAGGTCTCAATTCACTCATCCTCGGTTGGCAAAGGGTCCATCATCCATCTAGGAAAATCCATGGCTGGGGGTTAAGTCACCGCTCTCTCACATCACCATTGGTCTAAGTACTGGTGCATGTCAGGGTTAAGCCTAGCCCAATGCAAGTCATCAACTTAGTTATATCAACTTAGATCCAGATACGTCCATTCCTCCCCTCTCGGGATCCTTTCCAGTATCCTTCACACTAGAGTCAGCGTATCCGACTCTCTCAAATACGGACTCATCAACCGTATAGGTCATCCTCATATAGTAAATGGGAAGCTCTCATGTCCTCTCACGGTTTGGTTACCGGTCTTGAGCGCCCATGAGCCCAAGTCTATCCATATGCAACCCTACCCATAAATGGACCCCACAATGTGATTCATGTCACCTCACGGGTTGGTTACCGGTCTTGAGCGCCCATGAATCCCCATTGCTGCCACGGGCCGTTCGGTCTCCCTTCCGATCGGGTCTGATATAACAGGGGTATTCCTAGCCAAACACGGCTAGACCAATCCTCGATATGTCAACCAGTAGTTAGGGAAAGAGTCAAGGGGCACCATAGGAAAGCGTCCCATACCAATTCCACTAATGTCCAAAGACAGAAACGCCAATAGGGCATTCCCCATTCCACAACTATGACCTAAGCATCCGCATCACCTCATGATTCCAAACATATCATAATCACACTCATATCCACATCATAGTCCATATTGCATTCTCATAATCAATAATCAATTCTAATATGTAATTCACAATGTGGACAAGCTACTGTAGTTGCAGAAGTATCATGATGTAAAGAAAACGAAACAACAGTAGTTAAATCATGCATTCATATCATAATACATAAAGACATGTAAATAGGCATATTGTGAGTTGGAATACTCACCTCGTAATCCGAACTTATAGTCTTCAAATAATAGATCAGAGAACAGATCCAAAATCACCTAAACAAGCTTGACAAAACATGTATAGATCATAAGAAGCGATTACAAAAGATTGGAGTCAAAACGGATCAAAAACAGAGTTGCTGTCACACGGGTTGATTGGCTGGGTTGATTGGTTCACTCGACCCAGTCAATCTGCCCAAGAGTAATCCGAATCCAAAAATAGTATTTTGATCCGAAACCTATTCTATACAATCCGGAATGATACGAAACTTGGAGAGAATGTCTAACACAATAGTCTAAGACTAAAAAGCATATTTTAGACATCAAACAACGATTAAAACCATTACTTACTAATTTGGAATCATACTTTCTATTTTGGTAAAAATCATGGTTTTCATTGAAAACAAGCTATGAATGAAAGAGATGAACTAGAGATGATGAGATCTCATTCTAGTATATGAACACAGTAAATCAGATGTATGAATAATCATAAGAATACATCTATAATGCTAGAAGAAATCGAAATAAGAATATGATCATAGATGCATGTAGAAAACATAAGAATCATGGTAAGAATTGATTATGATGATCAAAGTATGAGAATGAATGGAGATTGTAGAAGATACAATTGCAGAGATGCAACATCTTCTTCATAATCTCAGATTCGAGAAGAGAAAGATCATGGAAAGAATGAATCAATAACATAGAAGTAAGATTACTAACCTTTGATTGAAGAACAAGAGAGAGAAATCTTGAGAGTTGAATGTAGATCTTCTTCCACACCAATGGAGGCTTGGAGATGAGTTCCCTTCGTTCTCTAGGTGTTTTGGAGGCTAGGGATACTAAAAACACGAAGTCTTATGGTATATATAGCAATATAACCCTATTTAGAAGATTCTGCTCGAGTTCAACATCCTTGGGTTGATTGGCTGGGTAGACTAACCCAGTCGACCCAAGCAGTCAGCAAAGCCTAAGTCATGGAAATGAGGGCCTTTCTCTTATCGAAATCAAACAAAACTTTAAACACATAAACTATAACTTATCTAGCATGGGAAAATGCCTTCAAACCATGTCTAACCAAGCTCTAAGGTCATCAACCAATCTTCTCTTCATTGAGGCGTAATCTCTTTTCTAAATCAACCAAGGTCTTCAAGTATGGGGCATCATTGTCTAACTCCATGGGTTCGGAGTCGAACACCATGTCTTCTACTGCTATGGCCCACAAGCCTTCTTCCTTCACTTCGGGCCTTTAGATCTACACTAAGGGAGAGGTCCGACTTGACTTCCTAGGAGCTTCTAAATATATCAATACCATACTCAAGGTCCAACTTCAAGGTCAAACATCAAATAAGTTTTTCTTCATCCAAAACAAATAGGGTGTCTAATTTAGGTTTTGGGCTGGATTTCACATTCTCCCCCCCTCCCCTTAAAATAATTCCGTCCTCGAAATTGGGGGAGTACTTGGCTTCCAAAGAAATAGAGATACATCACTTTTATCTTGACTTTCTTCTCCCAAAATCTTTAGAAAACAAAACAATAAATCTTTTGTGATGAAAACAAAGGAGTAAATCTAACATGCTTTGAAATTAGAAACAATTCGAAGGGTTAACAAATCACGAAGATCACACTTGATTTCTGTTCGAAATCATCATGTGGAGAATTCACAAGGTTATAGAGTGTATGGGAATCTACTCTAGAACAACCAGGAGAGAAGACTAAAGGGAATGGGAGGCACAAGAAGAAATTGTAGAGAGAATAGATAAGCTTTTAGGTAAACGTCTACCAAACAAAACTAGGCAACTCATACGACAGAGAATAAATCGAACAATGCATATGGTATGTATACATTTGGTACAACAACAAGGTTAGGATCAGGTGGGTTTTCACGATCTCCCCCCCTTAAAAAAAATTTCGTCCTCGAAATTGAAAGCATACTTGGGCTTCCAATATGATGAGGAAACTTCTTTAGGGGTGTGATTCTTCCACCGAAACTTTACCAGGGGATGGAAGGTACAATGAAAAATAGATCTAATAGGTAAGGAACACTGGAATCTTGGCTGACTTCTTAAACAGCTAAGAGGAACTCAAAACAATACTCACAGGCACTTCAATCAAGACTAGGCAAACTCATATGGCAAGAATAAATCAAAACAATGCATATGGCCTATATGCAATGCACAAGCAAGAACTAGATCAATGAAATGCATATGGTATATATGCAATGAACAATCAAAGAATAAATCAAAGCAATGCATATGGTATATATGCAATGAACAATTAAAGAATAGATCGATAGTAGGAGTTAAAGGCTAAGAGTAACATACCAGTTATGACATCACAATTTGATTCTAACTTGCTTCCAACATTGTTAACCACTTTAACGGCAGAAGGGGCTTGAACTGGCTTCGCAGCTAAAGCAGCTCGACGACTTAGTTTGCGAGAGCAGAGATGGGCAGAATGTCCTGTCCGTTGGCAGAAATAACAGACAAGTTCTCTCTGTCCTACAGGTTGTACCGGTGCTAAGAGTCCTTGATTCACTGGCCTCAGGTTTGCATAGATTGACTCGGGGTTTGCCTTCCCAACACCTTGTCCACATTCTGGGGTTGATAAGTCGAGGTGGGATATGGTGCAGGTCTAGTGAACTTCTTGTCGGTTCTTTCAACATAGCCAGAACTTCTACTCAACAGGGATCTCAGGTAACTAAACTTCTCTCTTTCGGTTTCTTCCACCTTCTTCAAATTCTGCACTATCTAAGCATAGCTCTCGATCGGTAAAATGGTAAGATATGCTCTGATTGAGGGTCTCAGTACTTTGAAAAACTTCTTTGCTTTATCTCTATCTGCCTTCAAGGATTCTGGAGCGAAGAAAAATAGTTCCTCAAATTTCTGTTGATACTCAAGTATAGAAAGCTGACCTTGCATAAGAGCCATGAACTCCTACTCTTTTGCATACCTCACAGACTCAGGGAAATAATTCATACAAAATGCTTCCTTAAATATTTCCCAAGAGATACCATCAGCATGCAAGGCTTCAAGGATAGGACAGGTCGAGTTCCACCATGCATCAGCTTCGTGCTAAAGCTTCTGCTCGACGAATAGGATCTTCTGTGTTTCAGAGCACTGCAAGTTCCTTAAATTTTTCTCTAATTCCCTCAGCCACTTATTAGGGAACAGAACATCTTCCGTTACTCCAGTACAACTCGGGACTTGCAGTTTCAGAAAACTTTCCATCAGTCGAGTATGAGGAGTTCCCGCATACCT
Source organism: Hakea prostrata (assembly GCF_041222555.1). Lineage (NCBI taxonomy): Eukaryota > Viridiplantae > Streptophyta > Magnoliopsida > Proteales > Proteaceae > Hakea > Hakea prostrata. The sequence continues at coordinate 836,228 of NC_142600.1, forward strand.
TTCAGCATTTAGCATAACAGCATTATTAGGGTTCGCCTGGGCAGTAGCACGGATCTCATTATGCATGAACTCTGTTGTTGCATCAAATTCCCCAAGAGATTTGCAACATCATGGATACTAACCATTCCAAGAGTACCGAATGGATTACCGTTAGCTTGACCATTCGGAGCATTTTGATTTTCGTCACCACCAGAAGACACTCCAACTTCAGGTATAACTCTTCTTCCATTCCGACTAGAGGAAACACCACGGTTCCTTCTTCCGACCATTCTGACAAACCAATCGAAAGTCAAAAATCCATGAGAATATGTCCAAATTCAAAATCAGACTTCCAACATGTCAAACATACTTAACTCAATTGCACAAGCCATTAAAATCCAAACAAGGCATCAAAATCAAGTTTTCTCAAAAATGTCTAAAACAACGAAAGTCTTCCCTGCTTAAAAAACAGCCTTAAAGGGACCACTTTCCCTAATTCAATCACGCTTCAAACACTTCCAACTTCGAGTTTGGCTCAGGGGAACAGGTTCTCTAGGGTTTCCTAAGGTTCCAAGACTCTCAAGAGGCTTCAACAACAACTTACAACCTTCTTTGATCGACAACACAAGGTAGTCTTCATTCTTACTTCTTTTCTTGCAAATGCCATTTACCAACAACATAATTTTCTTCAAAAAAAGAGAAACGCTTGCTGCTATTGGTTAGAAACATGTTTAGGGTTGTTTAGAAACATGTTCCAACCATTTTTCACACAATACAAGGCTTCAACCAAAAGATTTCCCACACTTTGTACTAATTTCACTATTCACTTCAACAAAATCCAACATTGCAAACACTTGTCCCACCTTCAAACCAAATAGAATTTTGACCTCAATCCACTTCCTACATGACTGTTTCAATATGAGGGAGCTGCTAACACACTTCGTTCCGTCAAAATCTGACTTTCCAAAAATCACAAAACTTAGCCCAAAAGAGGATTTCTTCTTCTCAAAGTTGCTGAATTTTCAAGTCCATATTGCAAAATTGATGCCTTTTCTTCAAACAAACCATCCCAACATGTTTATCCAAGTCTTATGCAGATGCTAGTATGTTCGTATCGCAAATTTGACAAAATCAATTTTTTTTGAAAAGTTATGAAAATGCCCTTCTTCACTAAATATTGCATTGCTTAACTTCCTTGACTCATGCAATGCAAATCTCAACTTGTCTCTTCAGATTCCCATCAAACCACCATGAAGGAAAACACTTAAGGGTTGGGAGAGGTAGAGATGAGGATCAGAGTACTATTCCTACGCCACAAGCGGAGGTAATACAAGGATAAGGAGGCAACAATCCAAATTCCAGATGAGGTTCAAGATCAGAATGAAGATGATGAGGAGGAGGATCAAGAGATTCAGTAGGATGAGGAGGAAACTATTTTAGCTCAACAATTTTGAGGATGAAGGCACACATACAAAATAAAAGATCGATTGACATGACTGGAGGAAGAGTTCAGATTTAGGAGGGTCCAAACAAATCACCGAAGTTGAAAACTTAGATAGATAATGCTAGGAGTTTCTTTTTATTCTTCACAGATGTATTTTCTTTTAGACTTGTAAACCTAAGTAATTAGTGGAATTCAGTTTGTTTCACTTATGTTGTTGTACATTATGCATTTTATTTTGTTGCATTAGTAATTGTGAATGTTTAGTTATGACTTATAACTCATGACAACCACTCACGACCATTACTCCCAACGACAACTCCCGACTCAGACTCATACGACAACACATGACGATGACACAACTCAGACTCATGACAACTTACTCTCGACAACACCTCACAACAAAGACTCACTCACAAAGACGACTGACGACGACAACTTTTAACTCAAGACTCAACTCAAAACTTAACACACATACACAACACTTAAAACCGACTAGTTAACTCTAACCATGACTACAACCCAAGTACAAGTCATAAACTTTAATTATTGTGTATTATTCAAACTTGGTATATTATGCTTCATTTGTTCAAGTTTCTTATCCAAGTTTTCCATTATTCATTTCTAAGAAAATTTGAGTCACTTCTGGATCTATGACCCAGGGATGCTTTCATTACTGTGTTCTATGGTTATGATTGTCCGAAAACTTGGGCTTTGATACCATCTGTCAAATCCCGCCCAAATACACCCAGCCTATACCCTATCTGGGTTACCCGGGGGAGTGATCCACAGCCCAAAAGATCAAGTTTAGGAACGATCATATCCATTTAGCACAATAACATAATCAAAAGCAAGAACAAATCATTGTATTCCAATAAAATGATAATAAAAGTCAACAAAGGATCTCAGAAAGATCACTAAAGAATATTAGAGTGCGGAATAACAAGATACTAAATCAAAAGACAACTGTAGAGTATATCGGAAATATACTCCACAACATATGCGGAAGGTAGATCAAAATCTAAAGCAAGTTCTAAGCTAATACAAGTAAAATAAAAGTCTAGAAGAAACAAGAGAATCTAATCCACATCTTTAGTCGGCTATTCTTCTTCTTCATTCTTCATCTTCTTCACTTTAGGGTCATCCTCTTGAAGCTTCAGATCAGCATCTAGCGCACGATCCCATCGGCAAATAAGACGATGCCGGCTGCCGTCAATGGGAGCCGTTAATGCAGTCCAAATCTGTGTGTTGGCTGCCTCGCTGTTCATTACCTTGTCCAAAGACATCCTGAGCCGTATCATATATGGAAAGGTCCTCCGTGCTGGTGCACGAGTTCTCTTTCGGTCCTGCAATGTCATCTAAAACAAGTCCCCCAAAGGGTAAGCTCAAAAGAACTTAGCAAGTAAACAACATACAATAAGCATTTTCACATGTATTCACAAGCAAACATATATGCAATGACATGAAACAATATATGCAAATATGCTTCTAACTCTATATATGTATGTTGGTCTCTATTGACAGACATGCTTTAAGTTTTAGCACCATACTTCTTTGGGTTGGTCTCAATTCACTCATCCTCGGTTGGCAAAGGGTCCATCATCCATCTTGGATAATCAATGGCTGGGGGTTAAGTCATCGCTCTCTCACATCACCATTGGTATAAGTACTGGCGCATGTCAGGGTTAAGCCTAGCCCAATGCAAGTCATCTACTTAGTTATATCAACTCAGATCCAGATACGTCCATTCCTCCCCTCTCGGGATCCTTTCCAATATCCTTCACACTAGAGTCAGCGTATCTGACTCTCTCAAATATGGACACATCAACCCTATAGGTCATCTGCATATAGTAAATGGGAAGCTCTCATGTCCTCTCACGGGTTGGTTACCGGTCTTGAGCGCCCATGAGCCCAAGTCTATCCATATGCAACCCTACCCATAAATGGCCCCCACAATGTGATTTATGTCCCCTCACGGGTTGGTTATCGGTCTTGAGCGCCCATGAATCCCCATTGCTGCCACGGGTCGTTCGGTCTCAATACCCTTCCGAATCGGGTCTGATATAGCAGGGTTATTCCTAGCCAAACACTGCTAGACCAATCCTAGAAATGTCAACCAGTAGTTAGGGAAAGAGTCAAGGGGCACCATAGGAAAGCGTCCCATACCACTTCCACTGATGTCCAAAGACAAAAACGCTAATAGGGCATTCCCCATTCCACAACTACGACCTAAGGATCCACATCACCTCATGATTCCAAACATATCATAATCACACTCATATCCACATCATGGTCCATATCGCATTCTCATAATCAATAATCAATTCTAATATGTAATTCACAATGTGGACAAGCTACTGTAGTTGCAGAAGTATCATGATGTAAAGAAAATGAAACAACAATAGTTAAATCATGCATTCATATCATAATCCATAGAGACATGTAAATAGGCATATTGTGAGTTGGAGTACTCACCTCGTAATCCGAACTTATAGTCTTCAAATAAGAGATCAGAGAACAGATCCAAAATGGCCTAAACAAGCTTGACAAAACATGTATAGATCATAAGAAGCGATTCCAAAAGATTGGAGTCAAAACGGATCAAAAACAGAGTTGTCACTGCGGGTTGATTGGCTGGGTTGACTGGTTCAGTCGACCCAGGCAATTTGCCCAAGAGTAATCCAAATCCAAAAATAGTATTTTGATCCGAAACCTATTCTATACAATCCGGAATGCTACGAAACTTGGAGAGAATGTCTAACACAGTAGTCTAAGACTAAAAATCATATTTTAGATATCAAACAACGATTAAAACCGTTACTTACTAATTTGGAATCATACTTTCTATTTTGGTAAAAATCATGGTTTTCATTGAAAACAAGCTATGAATGAAAGAGATGAACTAGAGATGATGAGATCTCATTCTAGTATATGAACACAGTAAATCAGAGGTATGAATAATCATAAGAATACATCTATAATGCTAGAAGAAATTGAAATAAGAATATGATCATAGATGCATATAGAAAACATAAGAATCATGGTAAGAATTGATTATGATGATCAAAGTATGAGAATGAATGGAGATTGTAGAAGATACAATTGCGAAGGTGCAACATCTTCTTCATAATCTCAGATTAGAGAAGAGAAAGATCATGGAAAGAATGAATCAATAACATAGAAGTAAGATTACTAACCTTTGATTGAAGAACAAGAGAGAGAAATCTTAAGAGTTGAATGTAGATCTTCTTCCACACCAATGGAGACTTGGAGATGAGTTCCCTTCGTTCTCTAGGTGTTTTGGAGGCTAGGGATACTAAAAACATGAAGTCTTATGGTATATATAACAATATAACCCTATTTAGAAGATTCTGCTTGAGTTCAGCATCCTTGGGTTGATTGGCTGGGTAGACTAACCCAATCGACCCAAGCAGTCAGCAAAGCCTAAGTCAGGGAAAAGGGCCTTTCTCTTATCGGAATCAAATGAAACTTCAAACACATAAACTATAACTTATCTAGCATGGGAAAATGCCTTCAAACCATGTCTAACCAAGCTCTAAGGTCATCAACCAATCTTCTCTTCATTGAGGCATAGTCTCTTTTCTAAATCAACCAAGGTCTTCAAGTATGGGGCATCATTGTCTAACTCCATGGGTTCGGAGTCGAACACCATGTCTTCTACTGCTATGGCCCACAAGCCTTCTTCCTTCATTTCGGGCCTTTAGATCTACACTAAGGGAGAGGTCCGACTTGACTTCCTAGGAGCTTCTAAACATATCAACACCATACTCAAGGTCCAACTTCATGGTCAAACATCAAACAAGTTCTTCTTCATCCAAAACAAATAGGGTGTCTAATTTAGGTTTTGGGCTGGATTCCACATCACCACTCTCTCACATCAACATTTGGTCTGAGAATTGGTTCGTGTCAGTGATAACTCTAAGCCCAATGCATATTCATATGGTGTCATACTACATATGGTCCCGATATCTTCCTTATGCTTAGTGCCCTTTTGTTTCGATATCCTTCTCCACCTAGGAATGATATCCTCAATTGGAGGCATCTCTTGGATTTCATTCCTTAACCCTTTGGTCATCCACATATGTTGGGGTGGATGCCTCTCATGTCTCGTCACAACACTCAAGCCCGTTTTTTGAATAGTGGGCCTGCTTGATGTTCACAGGACCCAACTACTACCATCACAGGTCACTCGGCTTCAATACCTCTGCTGAAAGGGTAGTAGCACTCAAAGGTTCACTAGCCAACACAGTTAGACACTTACTGACCATGTACCTAGGTTTAAGTGAAGATATAAAGTCACCAGGGTAATGGGTGCACCCATAGCTAGTATCTACATACCAGAGGACACTGTCCCACCATCAAATCTACACACACATATCATAATCACATCATCATTTATGTAATTTGGAATGTAAATAAACAATACATCACATTACTTTCTATCGTGCAAAGTCTCACACATTTCAAATAATTACACAACATCAATGAAATTAACCAATTCAAGTGAATTCAAAAGCACAGGCTAATGGCTATGTATTCCTCACTTGTTAATGTCAATAATACTCTTCAAAGTCTCAAGAGATTCACAAAAGAGAGTGCAAGTGATCAAAATAACCCTAGAAAACATGAGAAATCAAATGAGCAACAATCGGAGATCGAATGGGGATCAAAGGGGGTAAAACACGCACCCAAACTAGGGTGCAGTTGACTGAGCCTCCCAGGGCCAGTTGACCACCCCTGGTCGACAGCTCATCTTCGGGCTGCAACCAAGGTGGTCAATTTCGATTCCATTTTGAAATCAACTCGAAATGGGGGTTTGGGGATTTCAATAGAACACTAATAGGGTCCCCAAAACACCCTTCAATCACCCCAATTAGTTCCCAATTGAAAACCCCAAATTTGGGCTCTTCGTGTCTGCCCACGGGCAACTCAGAGAGGTTCAAATTTGTTTCAAATGCAAATGATTGCACAGTCCAACTCTCACTGGGGTTGGGGAATATTAATGGAGGCACAAAGAATCATTCAATACTTGTGAAACCCGGCCATAGTTCAACATCATATAAATTTGATTGATGGATCCAAACCCTCTAGGGAACCCCAAAGAAGGGCTAATCTTGTGATGAAAGAAGCAATTCACAAATAAGTGTTGAAATGCATGGATAATGGGATTATCTATCCCATATCAGATAGCCAGTGGGTTGGCCCAGTCCAAGTTGTTCCTAAAAAGTCCGGGTCACAATAGTTACACCCACTAACAACTCATCCTAAATCGTATTCAAACTGGTTGGCGTGTTTGTATCGATTACCGGAAGCTTAATGCAGCCACTCATAAGGATCATTTTCCTTTTCCATTCATTGATCAAATGTTAGAACGTTTAGCCGGCCATGCTTATTATTGTTTCCTTGATGGTTACTCTGGCTATAATCAAATCCCTATAGCACCAGAAGACCAAGACAAAACCACATTCACATGTCCGTATTGACGCATGCCCTTTGGGTTATGCAATGCTCCTGCCACATTCCAATGATGCATGATGAGCATATTCTCAGATATGGTAGAGGATTATTTGGAAGTATTTATGGATGATTTCTTGTTCATATGTCTACTTTTTATGCTTGCCTTCACCATCTTTGCTTAGTTCTTAAAGGTTGTAGAGCCAAAAATTTAGTTCTTAATTGGGAGAAATGTCAATTCATGGTGAAGAGTGGAATAGTCTTAGGTCATATTGTTTCTAAGGAGGGAAATATGGTTGATAAGGCTAAGGTTTATCTTATCTCTAATTTACCATCACCTAAAAGTGTCAACAATGTTAGATCATTTCTAGGTCATGCTTGTAACAACCCCCATATTTTTAACCCAGAATCTGTATTGCAGGTCCGATAACCCGAAGATCAAGCCGGAATAAGTTGTGGAGTATTTAGATTGAAGTCCATGATCCATATCGTAAGTCCATGGATCTGGATTCTCTTGATGAAGAACTTGCCTTACTGGGAAAGTGGATTTCTAGTCAACATCAAGAGGTGTTTGAAGATGTCCAAATTGAATGTATGACCTCTCCGACATGTTGTTTAGGGTTAGGTTTGAGTTGGGGATCAACCCCTTGAGCAAAGCACCCAAGTACTGAAAAGTACTAGCGGACAATTACTTAAGGCGATTGATTGGCCAATCAACTGCCACAAGCAACCGCCATGGTCTGTTTGTAGGATTTTGCCCTAATTTGCCCTTGTTCCCTATTTAAAGCAAATCCCGACCTTTTCACTCATTATTTTACTCGGGATTGCTGCTGTGGACGGTTAGGAGGCAGAGAAAACATGCTAGAAGGTGAGAGAAGCATGGATTGCAAAGTGGAACCTTTCCCCCATCTGTTTTGTGAATCTGGAAGACGTAATTGATCTCCATTCACTCCATTCTCTTCCTTCATATTTTGAAATGGTGTAGATCCATCTCCTTTTTGTTGGTAGTAACCAAATTGTGTTGATTCTATTTTTTATCAATGATTTTGAGGACATCCTGTCCAAAAACGGATCTTTGCATTTAAATAAAGGATGGATCTAATCAAGGGAGATGAATTGAATTATGAATCTTTATAATTTTAGGTTGTTGATTCGCACCTTTGTTATAGACCTCTTAAGAATGAAATTCGAACTAAAATCATCCGAAAATCGGATTGAAATTGGATGGTTGAAAGTCAGAATTTCGGACTTACAAACTGTCTGTAACAGGGGCGGTTGCTTATGGCAGTCACTTGACCCAACTGACTGGCCCAAGCGACTAGCTGGGTCACAGTAGCTCTTATGAGGTTTGTCTTTGCTCTGATTTGACTCATGTCTTTAATGTATTCTTGCAACTCTATGTTTAGGTGTTCTCTGAGTTTACTCGAAGTCTTGTGGGTGAAGTTTATTTGCACTTTAGTAGGCTTTTTACATAATTGCAGGTAAGGACATACTTTCTTATTTATATGTAATGACATGCTATATGACGAATGGTATATTTCTTACATCCTCCATTGTTCATGTAAGTTGTTGTAGTTGTATAAGTCATTGAATTACTGATGAAAGTATGTTGTATATGATGTTTCTATATAATTTAACACTTTATGATATTGAATGAATGGTTATGATATAATGTTGGATGATGTGATGTAGTTGTGATGAAAGGGTATCCAATTGGGTATCCATTGCTTGAGATATCAGAGGGCTGTGGTATGGGACACATGCTCACTGAAGCCTCCAGCACTATCATGATTGTTGGATTACATACCTAGGAAGTCTAAATTGCATGGCTAGAAACCCTTACATGCTACTACCCTTTTGGTAGGGGAATTTAAACCGGATGACCCGTGATAATGGTGATGTGACTTTGTTTCATCCTACAGCGGTAACCAGTCCGTTCAGAGACTTAGTGGTCCACTATTGGTCATGCAATGGTCATGCAATGGTAGGGTTGCATATGTTAGGGTTGGGCTCATGGACATCCAAGGAGCGAACCAGGTGTAGTGAGGAGTCACGAGAGCTTTCCGCCCCAACAATATGTGGATGGCCATAGGTGTAAAATCCGGCCTTATCCTAACCCTGACCCGGCCCGGATTTTATACTGTTGCAGGTCCGAAGACCCGAAGTGGTGGTAGAAGAGACCTGTGGGTCCTCTTAGTGGATGATTCGATGCTTGATGCTGAGCCTATGGACATTGACAGTGATGCCCCTCACTTGAGCACATTGTTAGTATTGGGTGAAAATCTGCGCATTGATGAAGATTGAATTAGTTGAAGCACTTCCCGGAACCCCGTGATCAATCCGAAGGTATTTTCTGAAACTAGACTTGTTGATTGACTTGTAGGAGAAAACCCCGCTCGATTTGACCTTGTATAGCCTCCCGAATCCACTCCTGAAGTTGCTGTCATAGCTTGGTCGAGTGCTTAGTCGACTGACAGTCGACCAGCTAGTCGACCAAGAGTAATGGAATTCGAATTTGCACTAAATCTCTTCCCATTTTGCCCCTAACTTTTTGGAACTCATGAATGAGGACCTAAACTAAACATTGGCACTCCAAAGCTCGAGGTTGGACACTCTCTTGGGCTATTCCTTGATGTTTGGGAAGATCTTTGACTCCAATCATTATTGTATACACTAATCATCAACTCAATGTATGATTTCTTCTATTCCTCTTCTAATCTATTCATGTTTCTATCAATTAATGATCTTGAAACCATGGCTGAAGTGCTGCAACCTTGCAAACACTTAACCATGAGTTTCCCCCTTTCAATTTCTTAATCCTCCCCCACTCTTGCTATGCTATGATTCAAATGAGATTAATTGCACTCCATCACTTTGATTCTATTCAATCTAACCTATTTTGATTCAAATCTGATATGTAGATGCATGATAAGCTTAGACTATAATGAAATTAAGATTCTAGCTTGATTCTTAACACTCATTTGATTGATTCCTATCCAAGGTTTGATATGTCGAACCTTGGCGACACGGGCGACATATCGCCAAAAGTCGACCGACTTTTGGTAGGGGTTTGATGAAAAATCGAACCCCTGTTTCGATGGGTATTTTAGGTCATTTTGACCTGAAATTTGATGTGTAGCCTAATTTGAGGCCAATAAACACATTGGGGGTGTTATTTTGACCTAAAACATTACCTAAACTAATGTTCTTAATCGACCCATGTCCTACTGTACGCGGACGAAAGCCCCAAAACTAAAAACCTAAAAACTCATAAAAACCAAATCATATAAAGTCTACAATTCATTGTACCAATACTGAAATACATAGAGTCATCCAACCATATAAAATCTGGAACTCTCGGACCCAAGTATTGTGCCTAGGTGGATCGAACTCCTGTGACTCGAACTGTCTCCAATGATGCCCCCCCAACAAATTCACATACTCATCCCATCTCATACGATATTGAAAATTGTCTAAGTAATCATTAACTGCAGTTCTATAGCGGTCATCTTCCGCCGCCATGAGAACTCCAATTTGAGGGAAGTGAGAATAGGGCCAAGGAACGTTCCGCATGCCATCAATTGCCCTTGTTGGTACGAATGACTCTGATTGTGAAGGAGGGAGAGGGACACCATAGCTCCCATGATACGAAGAACTAGAGGGGACACCATAGCTCCCATGATACGAAGAACTAGAGGGGTTACTAATTCCCATATCATACTGTCCATGTGAAGGAGGGAGAGGGACACCATAATTACCCGTAGGCCAATAACCTGCTGTGGAGCCTACGGACTCATCCAAGCTCATGGACCCCATTGACGCAATCGCCGCATCCCAAGGATTACCATAATCATAACCACCTCCGTGCTGTTGCTGGCCGTTATGGCCAGCCCCCCTCTGATGGTGGCTTGGCCTCGTATCAGGATATTGACGACCACGCTGATAATCACCACCATGATCATAATCCTGGGTGGCATGATCAAAATGACTCTCCCCAGTGTATCTGGGTGGGGGCTGCTGTGTCTCTGGTAATGGAACATGTAGAAGCTCTCCAATGCCTCCACCACCACCACCACTACCACTACCACCACCACCACCATCATCATCATCATCTTGACCAGTCTGACTAGGCGGGAGTGTGTCATCGGGATCGTCGTCCTGCCGCTCCTCCGTGCCTGGTGCCATCATCCAATCCTCATCAGCAGTTGCAGCTGCCTCTGCATGTGCCTGACCCTCTTGAGTGGCCATATACTCATCCACATTAACCCCTGCAGCTTGAGCTAGTTCTAGGTCAGGCCTCCCTCCAGGTTGGTCCAATACCGGCTCACCCTTGTCCAACATCCACTGAGTGAGGGGATCTTGCTCATCTTCGGCCACAACAAATATATCATCGAGATTGATGTATTGCCTATCATTCAGAGCCTGCTCCCTGGCATATTGCAGCTTCAACCTCATATTATAGTGAATAAATACGAGGTCATTTAGACGTTGGCTTCCCAACCAGTTCCTCCTCTTGGAGTGGATCATGCTGAATGTACTCCAATTCCTCTCACATCCAGAGGCAGAGCAAGTCTGAGACAAGATCCTGATTGCCAACCTTCGCAAGTTTGATGCACTGTTGCCATAGAAATACCACCATTCAGCTACATTATCACAAAAACATTAAGTTATAAACTCAAAAGTCAAAAGACTCAAAACATTTTTGCATCTAAGGATCTAACTATATAAGTGATGAGCACATTTATGTGTGAAATCTTAGGGCATAAAGCATGCATTTTATACACTTAGAGTGGAGTTACCTTGGGTTTTATGTTGTTTTTGCAGATTTTATGAATTTCTAGGACTTTAGCGAATATCTGGAGTTTTGGGTATTAAACATGCGGTTTTACACATCAAGAGGTCCGTTCAAATTCTCAAGTGCGAAAGTGGGCCTGATTTGGAGCATGATGGGCTAGAGATGTAATTATGGGTCAACTCCAGAATATCTTGTAAAATTAGATTAGGATTTTTATTTTATTTTTGTTTATTGTAACTGAGAATTGTATGGGCCCACAAGTAGTCAAAGACTAGGATTTTCTATTTTTTTAGAATATTTTATTTTGTTAGATTTTATTTATTCCTCTAATTAGTTTTTTCTCTTTCTTCCCTCTTTCTATTTTATTTACTTTCTTATTTCCTTAATAACCAACCCACCTATATTTTTGTTAACAAAATATATATATTTTTTGTTTTATTTTATTTTCTTTCTCTTTCCTTCTTCCACTTTTCTTTCTTTCTTCCACCTTGTCTCCACGTGAACTTCAAAAGCAAGTTTTTATTTTATTTTATTTTATTTCTCCACTTATTCTCTCTCTCTCTCTCTCTCTCTTTCTTTCTCTCTTTCTTTCTAACGAATTTTTTTTGCTCCTTCTTTATTTGTTTTTTCTCTTTCTATTTTTCTCTTATTATTATTATTATCATTATTTTTCCTTGTTTGTAAATTATTCTCATTCTTCTATAAATATTACCTCCCTCTTAGGTCTAACACACTTGATTTTCTCTTTAGTTTACTTTAGTTTTACACTTTACTTTCTCTTTAGTTTTACTTTAGTCTTGCACTTTCTATTCTCTTTAGTTTGCTCTAGTTTTCTCTAGTTCTTTGATTATTTTTTGGGCTCTAGTTCTAGTTTTTAGATTGAATGTTTAGGATGATTGAAGTTGTGTAATTTTTCTTTTATGCAAGTGTAATTCCTTTAGTTTTATCAATGCAATTTCAAGTTCAAGTTCAAGTTCAAGTTCATGTTCAAGTTTCAAGAGGATTCGCTTTCTCTCTGGGTCTAGCAATTGCAGATCTAGTTTATTCTAGATCTGTTTGTTAGTGTTGGTTGAGATTCGAATTGTTTATTCAAGTTTTGTTTGGAAGATGCAAGTAAGTAAGATTCTTCAATAGTCTTCTCTCCCCCCCTCCATTCCCGCTTCTATCTACCCCTCAATATTCTTAATTTAGGATTTACTTTCAGCATTATTTATTGTTCTCCCTTCCCTTGAATCCTTGATCAGAGATGCCTACAGTCGTGCCTCTCTTTGGTTAAGGCTTCCTTTTCCTTTTGTTGCTTTGTTATTTACTTTCTGTTCTTTACTTATCTTGCATGCTGCTCAAGGCGACAAAATTCGTCGCAAATCGTGTTGGACCAGGTTGCACCAACTCACCTCCACATGATCTCCTCATCATTGCCAAAGCAACGTTATGATTGTAGATGAAGTTGGTTACCTGTCTTGCACTCTCAACGGTGTTGTGGACAATGCTGATTTTTCCAATGTCCTTCAGCATTAGGTCAATTGAATGTGCAGCACAAGGTGTCCACAAAAGGTTATAATCAGGTGAAGCCATCAACACTTCACCGGCCTTCTTATAGTTGGAGCCATTGTCAGTGACAATCTGCACCACATTTTTCCTACCCACCTCCTTGATCACATCCTGCAGGAGACCCATGATATATCTGTGGTCTTTCATATGACAAGTAGCATCCATTGATTTCAAGAAGACAGTTCTCCAATCACAGTATACCATGAAGTTGATGATGGACTTTCTTGTCGGGCCGGTCCATCCATCAGACATGATGGTGCATCCATAAGTATCCCAAAAGGGTTTCATACTATCAATATACTCCTGCAGCTCATGCTTCTCCTCTTGAAGGAGGGTGGTCATCAACTCTGTAGGGTTGGGACCATCATATCCAAGGCCTGCCGCTGCAATAGTATCAATCATATTCGTATAGTATGGACCCTGTGCTGTGTTTGTTGGGATGTGATTGTAATAAATCCACTTTGACATTGCTTTCTTTACCTTCTTTGCCATACCTTTCCATGCACCAGATATCTTGGGTTGCTTGGCCCCTTTTCTCCTGAATGTATCAGGATCCTGCTCCATGATCGGGTCTTGATGGCGTGGATAATCAGATGGTTGTCGTGGCAGTGGCACTGAACGGTCTGAACCTGATGTATGAGGGGCCCACTGACTCCGTGATCTGCCAAACATGCCAAATAAACCACCCCTCCCCCCAGAATCAGAAGGTCTAGCCCCTGTAGGCCTAGAGGGACCAGCTCCTGTAGCTCTAGCTCTGGCCATATCCTGCTCCTGATGGTGCAATCGTCTGCTCTCTGCCATGGCCCGCCGCATATCCCTCTCCTCCTGATCTCTGTCCACATCAATAGGATCAACATCCCTATCATCATCTGAATCATCCACATATGATGACGGACCCCGCACTGCATCATCTAGTGCTCTGTTGACTTTCCTCCGATCATCTTTCTTCTTCCCCTTCTGTTTTTGTAGATCCCTGGGTAACTTGATTACATCTGGATGGGCCTCTGTGCATGTAGTCACATCCTTTGAACTCCCAGTGATGTGACCCTTGAACCTACTGATGCCACCTGAGTATATTCTTTTGTGACAAAAATTACACTCTGTTTTATTTTTGTCTCCATCAATAGCCGTACAATATTGCCATGCTGGGTCAGTCCTCCCTCCTACTACTGATTTCTCAGGCTGTCCCTGTCCCTGTCCCTGTCCCCGTCCACCCTGGGAAGACCCAGTTCCCCTCTGACTCCCACCAGTAGACATGATGACAGTTGCATTCAAATAACAATAACAAATAACAATTAACAACATCATTATAATTGTTTATGCACTAATAAATAATCATATAATTGTTTATACACTAATAAAATACTTACATAATTATTCCATAATTTTCAAAACATTTCCCCCCCCCCCATTTTCCCCTAATTTTTCCATTTTTCATAATTATTGATATTTATATTAATATTTTAATATTTTTTGAAAAATAAAATAATTAATTTTTGGGTCAAAAAATATTTCGACTCCGTGAGTCCGTAGATCGGCTCACGGAGTCCCACATATGTTTTTTCTATCATCATACAACTACTGTATCACTTAAAAAGTAATCATACAAGATAATCAAAATATCATTTTTTACCCACAAAAATAAAAAAATAAAATACTTTGCAGAAAAAAAATTCCGACTCCGTGAAATCGTAGATTGGCACATGGTATTCAACATATATTAATTTCAAAATCATCCAACATCATATAGCATGCATTTTGTGAAAAATTACTTGGAGAAGAATGGTTACCTGTTTGACGAAAAAACTCCCAGATCTGTGTGAAACGGCTACTGATCGATAGAAACAACGTGATATCCTGCAACAAGGAAGCAAGATGTACTCGTAGATGTCGAAGATCGGACGAAAATATGGTGAAACGTGCGAAAAATGAGAGAGAGAAGCTCTGGAGAAGAGAGAGAGAAGAGAGAGAAAATGCAAAGAAATCGAATGGAAATTCGGGCGAAATTAGCCCGAATTTCCCCATTTTATCGCCAGAAGTCAGCGATATACTCGCGATATATTGCAAACGGTCGAAATTTCGACCGTTAGCGATATATCGCAAGAAGTCGACGATATATCGTCGACTTCTTGCAATATCTGTGTCGCTGGGGGTGTCGTGTCACCCCCCAGCGACATAGCGATTTTTCGCCTTGTGTCGGCGATATATCGCTGACACAAGGAACCATGTTCCTATCATCCTTTTCAATTTCTATAAATTCCAAATTGATTCTTGCTAAGTATCATATAGGACCTAAAATTCGATTTGGGTATTTTTGATTGAACCATTGGATCATCATGAAAATTAGTGTGTAGTATCCTCTTATTGTTATAAACATGCCCTCCAAATTTCATGACGATCGGAGCATCGGAAGGGCAGTTTCGGATCAAGTTTCCATTGTTGTCCTGAAGATAACAAGTCTTGGTCGACTGCTTGGTTGACTGACAGTCGACCAAGCCAATCAACCAAGAGTTGTTAAGGCCCTGTACTCAGCCAATTTGATCTGTTTGAACCCCAATTCAATTGCTTTCTTCTCTGACATTAATTGTATGATTATCTAGGGTATCAACACTAATTTTGGGACCATACTTGGTAATCATTGAATCTATGTACAACTTGATTAAGGTAAGGACAGTCATTAACTCAAGTATGTTAATTATATCAACATGCTTACATTATGGGAACTTAATGGTTATGTTCATATGAGTAATCCTTTACTATACATGACTATTACGTGTTTTCTTATCAGTAATAGAATGTATATGTCAATTAGAATATCATGTTCAGTTTTACTTTACGATTCATGTATGATCAATCATGTTATGATATGTATTTGTTTATATGATGAATCATTGATTTAGTAATATATGATGAGAATGAGTTTGTGATTGACTACGTATGACTTGGGATTGGGAAGTGTCCTTCCGACACTTCTGTCCTTGGACATCGGAGGGAGTAGTATGGGATATTCCCCGAAGGTGTCCATTGACGCTTTCCCGGGTTGTTGAATGACATATATAGGATTGTCTAGGTGTATGGTTAGGATATTTTCCCTTGTCGTATCAGACGCGAATCGGAAGGGTATTGAGACCGAATGACCCGTGGTAGAGTATGGTTGAAGGGCGTTCAAGACCGGTATCCACTCCGTGAGAGGACTTGAACTATACTGCGGATACCCGAAAGGGGCCATTTGTTGGTAGGGTTGCAAATGGATAGACCTGGGCTCACGGGCGCTCAAGACCGGTAACCAACCCTTGAGAGGACTTGAGAGCTTCCCATTTACCATTTGTGGATGACCAATAGGGTTGATGAGTCCGTAGTCCGAGTTGGTCGGTGCCATAGGATACGCTGACTCTAGTGTGAAGGATACGGAACCGAGTTGGTTGGTGCCTTAAGGAAAGTATCCGGATCTGACATGATACGACTAAGTAGATGACTTGCACTAGGCTAGGCTTCGCCGCAACATGCGCCAATACTTATACCAATGGTGATGTGAGAGAGTGGTGACTAAATCCCCAACCATGGCTTGATGAGGACCTTACCCAACTACCACGACAGACCCAAGATATCTTATGATTGAGGGGGAGTGACTGACGACCCAAAGAAGTATGGTGCTATGGCTTAAAGCATGTCTACCTTAGAGACTAGCATACTTAAGATTAGAAACATATTTCATCATTGTCTCATATCATATTGCATCATATTTTGACTTGTGTTGGATGAACTGTGTATTATGAAACGACTTGCCTTGCTGAGTTCTTTTGAACTCATTCCTTTTGTGTAATTTGTTAGATTATACTGCAGGTACAGAAGACCTTCATGGCACGTCCTATGACCCGAGCTATGATCCCGCATACTACACTTCGGGTGATGGCTACGCGGAGAGTCAGGATTGCTATACCGAGGAAGATTATAGTGCGTACCAGGGTTAGCCCCACATTAGTGAGGGAGCGGCCACGTTGGGTTTACTTCATCCATACTTTCGAAGAGGATATCATTAGGATAGAGGAAACCTATATGTAGGCCCCATTTCCCTGAATGACTGTAATCATTTGGATATTCTCTCTCTAATTCCTATGGATTTGTTCATAACACTGGTTGTAACTTAACTTGATTTGCCACTGTTCCTCTGTTGTGAAGGAGTGACTTCTGATCACTCTTTCTCTTTGAGATTTTGCCACTTAGAAGTTGATACTTAATGTTTCCGCACTCTGATTAATTACCCTTTTCTTATTCATTTGATCTATTTATTGTTTACTTTATACATTGATTATATTGTTCATGATTATGTTATCGTGTATATGGGAGGCATGGCCGCTCGATCTAGATCTTCGGGCTGTGGATCACATCCCGGGTATGCCAGATAGGATACCGGCTGGGTGGATGTGACAATAGGGTTAGGGAGTGGCGTCCAACAACGGTAGCCAGTCCATGAAGGTTCTCATTCCTAGGTTACGAAGGATGCGCAACCGAGTTGGTTGGTGCCATAGGGTAAGTATCTGGACTCCATATAGTGTGTTACTAGTATGACCTTGCACTAGATTAGAAATCCTGACATGTGCCAGTACTTATTGCCAATGGTCGTGGAAAGAGTGTGTTGACTTAAACCCCAGCCATGGTTGACTAATGAGGACTGAACCCCTTTACCCGGGATCCCAATAGAGGTAACCAGTCCGTAGGGGATCAGAGTGACTAGACCTATTCAGAGGAGGGCTGGTGTTATATCTTAAAGCATGTCAACCGACTAAAGACTTGCATAGTTAGATCTTAGTAGCATTCATAATATCATTCCTTTTATATACGCATTCCTGGATATGTCAACATATGTATGAGAAATGTGTAATCCTTACTGAGTCCATCAAAAATCATTCCTTTCTTTGTATGTTATATTATACTGTATAGATAGTAGTGCGATGGAATCTGGAGAAGGTCCGTATGATCGAACCATCATCTATGAAGAAGATGTGGTACCATTAGTGGGAGACGGAGATGTGGTCTACGAAGCCTGCTACGGATGCTTGGAGTGCGCTTATAGCACCCATTGATGGCTGAAGAAGGCAGATTGCCAAGCATTTTGAGAAATCCTTGGAGAAGAACTGGAGAACCCCCTATCTTGTTGTTTTAGAAGAGAAGACTATTGTGACATCCAGCCCAAACCTAGCCCGGACACCCTATTTGTTTTGGGATGAAGAAAGACTTGTTTCATATTAGACCTTAAATTTGGACCTTGATTGTAAAACCCAGCCCTAACCTTGACCCGGAAACCTTGTTATTTGTAGGTCCGATGACCCGAAGTAAAGTAAGAAGTCAGCTTTGGGCCATCCCAGTAGAGGACTTGGTGTCTGGCTTTGAATCCATGAAAGTTGATGATGAGGTTCTATTTATGGAAACTGAATCCTGATGAAGATCTAATTAGTTGATGGACTTGGAGTGCTCTCTATCTTGGTTTGAAGGCATTTCTACCTATTAGGTAAGTCACTTGACTTGTGTGCAAAACCCCTTTAAGATTGGATTTGATCTGGACCTTCAATTCCCTGTTTTGGTCTTGTTTGTCAACGCATTGGTCGATCGATTGGTCGATCGGACCAGTCGACCAATCCACTCGACCAATGAGTGCTGTCTTTGGCAATTAGGTTGTTCTTGCTCTATTTAAGTCCAATCTCGAGTCCACTTCGTATTTGCTGCCTCCAAACCCTCTCGGAACGAACCAAAGACCTCTCGCAAGTCATCTCTCTTGCATCCTTGGTGTTTTCTTGACGGATCTTCGTCGAAACTCTTCTTTTTGCATCAAAAGGTATGTCTACTCTCTCTTCTTCTCCTCCATCTTTGTTTTTCTTTCCTTTTTGAGTTGAGACAGTAGAAGAGATGCTGCATTCTCTGTTGCAAACATCTCTCGAACATGTTCTCATGATCATCCTAAGGATTTGAGGCTAGAACAATGATCTTAACCATGATCATTGCAAGCTTTTGAAGGAATCATGATCAAACCATGATTTAATCTCTGTTAAACTTCTAATCTGAATTCTGATCTCTTTGGATCTTCTATGTTGATCATGTTAGTAGTTAATTACTGTGTTTTCTTTCCATGATCCATAATCTATAGATTTCTAGTTGTTCTCTTCTACCATACTATGTGTTCTTCATGATGCATGATAGTTACATATATGGTAGGTTTTATTTCCTTATTTAGATTTATGCTTCTAAGCCTTATTCCATGAAGATCTATGTATGTTTTCATGTTTTCATTACCGAAAGCAATGATCCATCCTCCTATTGTTCTTGTCTTTGTTTTCTATTTCAAATTCATCAAGATCCATGATTGAGTTAATTATGGTAACTTTTTGTTTCCTAATTTGGATCTTGATATCTTGATTTGATTGGTGTTTTGAGGTCCCCTATTTGTTAGAATACTACTGATGTAGTCTACCCCTTGATTAGTACCCTTTTGAACCACCAAATTCGGATTTCATATCTTAAAACTCTGATTTTATAGGCTACTGTCTGCATTGGTCGACTGATTGGTCGACTGGACCACTCGACCAATCCACTCGACCAATCCACTCGACCAATGAGTACAGCAACTCCAGATTTGGTCTGTTTCGGATGTTTTGATATCTTTTCTGTTAGGGATCTTTCCTAATATGTTGTATATACTTGTTTAGGACCTTCTTCTCAAGTTTGCCAAGATCTTACTTGATTTCTTAGGATTCCTTGCGAGTTATAAAAGGTAAGGATGGTTATTTCCTTAATTACATAGATAGCATGAATCTAGTTTCTATATTTGAATATCATAGATATGATTCCTAAATTAGATTCTTACAATGATATTCTACTGTTGCATAACTTTGATTACAGTAGCATTACTTATTCATATTGAATTGATTCATGTATGATTTACTTACCAATGTTATACAAGTGATTGTAATTACTGATTTCTTTCCATATATGAAGTTACCATATATGTGATGATATGAATTGATGCATGTGTATGCTTACGTATGGTTTGGAAAGGAGAGGTGTCCTTTCGACACTTCTGTCCTTGGACTACTACGGGAATATTATGGGATGTTTCCGGAGATGCCCTCTGGGACACCTTCCTAAACCGTTGGATGACATATCTAGGATTGTCTAGTAGTGTTTGGCTAGGATGTCCTGTTATGTCGACCCTAATCGGAGGGGTATTGAGACCGAACGACCCGTGGTAGCAATGGGGATTCATGGGCGCTCAAGACCGGTAACCAACCCGTGAGAGGACAGGAATCACATTGTGGGGGCCATTTATTGGTAGGGTTGCATATGGTTAGACTTGGGCTCACGGGCGCTTAAGACCGGTAACCAACCCGTGAGAGGACGTGAGAGCTTCCCGTTTACCATATGTGGATGATCAATAGGGTTGATGAGTCCGTAGTCCGAGTTGGTCGGTGCCATAGGATACGCTGACTCTAGTGTGAAGGATACCGGAAAGGATCGTCGTGGACGAGGAATGGAAGTATCTGGATCCGACTTGATGTAACCAAGTAGAAGACTTGCATTTGGCTAGGTTTTACCCCCGACATGCGCCAGCACTTATACCAAATGGTTGTGAGAGAGTGTGTTGACTTAACCCCCCGCCATGGTTTGTCCCGAGGGATGAAGGACCCATTACCAATCGGCTGCTCAAGACCGGTGAAATGATCCGTGAGAGAATCCAAGATATCTTAAATGGTTGAGGATGTGAGTGGACTTTCCTAAAGAAGTACGGTACTATGACTTAAAGCATGTCTGCCAATAGAGACCAGCATACATAGAGTTAGATTCATTCATTCATTGCTTGTCTCATATCATATTGCATTTATGTTTGTTCCGGAATCCCGCCATTTATGTTATTATGGATTTTTAATCGCCTTACCGAGTTTCTTTGAAACTCATTCCTTTATTGTACAATGTTGTTAGACTATCCTGCAGTACCGAGTACTATGACGGTCCCTATGAAGAAGCGCAAGGCGAAGAGGCATATCTCCAGGGAAGGTGATTGCGGTTACCACAATTACTCGAAGATCCCGCGAGTGGTTATGCTCCGTACGATGCTTAGTCCGACCATTGAGTGGAAGCGTCCTTGTGCTATTTATGAGATTTACACTTACAAGGATGTTGTCTATAAAGTGGAGAACAATTTAGTTACCCAATGTACTTGTTACTGGGATTAGATTTTTGTCTAGTTTATTCTTTTAGAGCTACTTTTCCGCTGGTTGTAAAGTGGGATTTTTGCCTCGCTTTACTTATCTGTTTGATACTCTGATTATATTTAGTATTCTGATTCGTTTATGATTCATTCTTTCTTTATTGGATCTATGATTTATCTTCCGCACTCATGTTATGATTGTTCATGATTATGTTATTGTTTATGTGGGAGGTTGATCACTCGATACCTGATCTTCGGGCTGTGGATCACACTCTCGGGTATGCCGGATAGGGTACCGGGCCGGGAGGGCGTGACATGATTGGTATCGAGCCCAAGATTCGAGGAGATCCTAACCACAAAAGACAACAACTCGAACATTCCCGAGTCATTGATCCGAAATGACTCTTCTACTCTTAGAAGTGAATAATAGAACACTGAATTAGAAACTTGACCTTTGAAGCGTAATAGAACATTTCCGAATAACATACCATAATTATACTTGAACAAATGTCACTAATGCAAGGAAAAGAAAGGTCCATAACATACAATAATTAAAGAGAAACAAAATGAACTTCATTAATTTCAAAGGTTTTTACAACGATTACATCTGAAATGCATAAATGGAAATCCTAAGGTACAGTCTATCTAGGTGATCCGCTCCGATCTCTCGTATGCTCCGAACTCCTCTCGCTAGCCGAGTCACCCGATGCTCTATCCTATCCCGTCGTGACTCCATCCTCTCGTACATCTGCTCCCGTCTCGACCTCCATTCTCTCTAGCATGGAAGTCATCGATCTCATCTCGTGCACCAAGATCCGAAGTCTCCGGAACCGCATGTGAAGGGCCACCTACCTCGAAGTGCGATGAAGGAAACTCATGATGCACAGGCTCAGCCTCGCGCATATCTCGCATCATCTCCGGCCCGATCATCACTATCAGGACCGATATCCTCTCCTCCATCCTCCGATCCCCGATCCTCATCCTCCGATTCATCATCATCCTCACCCTCCGGACCAGGAGATCTCTCTCGATCGATGTAGTCTCATCCGACGAATGGTCCGAGTCCCAATGGGGTATCCCCGTGATCTAGTGTCCACCGGCGTATCCTCGAAACTCACCCCGAAATGCCCGAAGATCAAAGTCGAAGCCTCCCATAGCAAAGGCTCCGCATGCTAGGCCGCAGAACTAAGTCCAAAGCATGACCCGCTGAATGATGTAGGAGAGATCGATCTCGAAGCCCATGTAGATGCGGTAGATGACTAAGGCCTCCATCACTATGACCCGATGGTGATGTCCGGCTTTCGGCATGATGTTTCGGCCGACTATGCGACCGATAATACGTGCAGAACCCGTCATCCGTCCGCTAGTCCACGGTGTGAAGCATCGACGGCTATCCCATAGCGTAGAGCATATCTCGCGAAGCTCGTACGGCATCGATGGCTGTCCAGATCCGCTCTTGCAGGTATCCACACACACCGCTGTGGATAGTAAGGAACCCGCAAGATCTCAGCCAAGTTGTCCGGGTAGAGAAGCGAATCTGAGTCCGGGAAGACCCCGCTCCCGAGGACAAGTCTAAGTGGATGTCCCCGGCCTCGAGCCTCCTCTCGTGTAAGTAAGGTTGCTGAAGAACAACCTCACTAGCTCCGGGTATACCGGCAGATCCTCGGTGAAGAGATGAGTCCACCGTAATGTGTCGAACCTCCGCCGAATCCTAAAGGCTCGAGCTGGCGTAAGTGAAGTAGACGTCCCATCTCGATGTTGCAAGAGCTGAAGTAGGCCTCGTACAGAACTCGGCCCGAGGGGTGTCAAACATGTCCGGTCTCCCTAACCTCCCGTCTAGGCTCGAAAGGAACCCGACCTCTGCCCCTAAGAGCACCTACGATGCGACCACGACCTCTACCTCCTCCTCGCCCTCCCCTCTCGCATGGTGTATCCGTGAAAGAGACAAGAGACAATTCCAATTAGTGCTATTTTAAGATTTGAGCCAAAAGGGTATTTTCGTAATTTTTCGGAAAATTTCAAATTTGGGGGAAATTTGATTTGAACATACTAGCATGTGCGCAATACTTGGAATTTCATGTCTATGAAGTCGGTTTGATGAAAATCGATCGAAAACTTGGATTAAAGCGAAAAATTCAGCAAGAAGAAATTTGGGGATTTTGCAATTTAGGTCAAAATTGGATTTTTGAAAAGTTGAAATTGGTTAAATCAAATTGTATGGACCTATCTACAATGTCATCTTGAGCATGTAGCATTTGATCTCGTGCGAAAATTTCAAGCGGTTTGAGAGAAAACGAAATTTTTCTAAAGATATCGATTTCGGTATAAAACTTTGCGAGATGAGCACCAATGTGTTAAAACTTGTTGTCTATGCATGGCATTGTGTTTAAAACCTAGGGAATATGTTTCTAAGCATTCCTAAGCATGATTTCTAGCATTGGATACAAGTAAAGCATGGTTTTATTGAAATGCAAGCATGAGAAGATGAAAATGGAAGGAAGAATGAGAGATTTACCTTGTTTGTGAAGATGGTGTGTTGTGGTGTTGTTGTTGAAGCACTAAATCACCTCAAGAACACTTGTGGGAACTCTTGGAGATTTTCCCTAGAGCTCTCTCACCTTTGGAAGAAGTTAGAATGAGGTTGGAATGTGAAAATGAGGCTTATAATGCGAATTTTCGCATTCTGTCTGCATTGGTCGACTCATTGGTCGATTGGGTCACTCGACCAATCACTCGACCAATGGTCACAGTGACCTCTTTTGCTGTTGAATTTTTGGAAAATGTGATTTTTGCCTTATGGAATATTGTTTGATGACTATATGGATATATTTGAGCATGATTTAAGTTTTCAAATCATTTGGACTTGTGGTTTATGTTGAATCTTCGAAATTCGGTATTTTGATGTTCTCGGTTTTGCAGAATGGTTACTCTGAGAAGTGGGCGTGGTGAATCCAATGGGTCATGGAGGTGGTGAAATACCTCAGGGAGGTGGTGAAGTACCTCATGGAGGTGGTGAGATACCAAATGCTGATCAGGGTACTCATGAGATCCCTGGTGCCCCGAATGTTGGAAGTTTCAGAGATATTGCCAATATTATGGGCAATATGATGCAAGCAGCAGCAAGCTCTCGGTTCAACCAGATGTTGGTGGGTTTCATGACTCGCATAATGAGACCCGGCTGGTGCTAATGTGAATCCTCATGCCGCAGTCCCCGAATGCGGGAGGTTTAGCTGAACTCCTCATACTCGCCTGATGGAGAGTTTTCCCAAGATGCAAGTACCCACTTTTACCGGAGTTACCAAGGACCCCTTGTTTCCTAACAAGTGGCTTCATGAGTTGGAGAAGGCTTTCCGACATCCGCAATGCTCGGAAGCTCGTAAGATTTTGTTTGCTGAGCGTAGTTGCAACAAGAGGCTGATGCATGGTGGATCTCCACTCGTCCTGTTTTGGAAGGTTTGCATGCAGGAGTTGTAACTTGGGAGTTATTCAAAGAGGCTTTTTGTATGAACTACTTTCCCGAGGCGGTGAAGGATGCGAAGGAAGCCGAGTTTATGATTCCGACTCAAGGAACTCGTCTCGTGTTGGAGTACCAACAGAAGTTCGAGGAGCTTCATTTCTTTGCTCCGCATTCTTTGAAGGAAGACCTCGCCAAAGCAAAGAAGTTCTTCAAAGGACTGCGCCCGCCATTAAAGCTTACCTCACACCCAGCCCTATAGTGAGCTATGCTCAAGTGGTGCAGAACTCGAAGAAGTTGGAAGAAACAGAGAAGGAAAGTGCTCGTGTGCAAAAGCCTTGGCAATCAAGGAATTCTGGTTTGGTGGATCGCAATGACCGTCGTTTTGTGAGACCTACACCCTACCCCACTCCTACCTTTCGGGCTAAGAGTGTAGGTCGAACACGGGTTTTCAGCAGCCCGGCCAGCTTTAGACAAGATGGCGGAAACCGACCACCAGCAAGTGCAAGTGCAAGTGCAAGTGCAAGTGCAAGGCCTTTTGTTCGAAGCCCTCTGTTGTAGCCACCCCCGTTGGATCCAAAGCAATCCTGTTTGTTTCTACCGCAAGCAAGCTGGTCATTTTGCTCGTGCTCTGTCCGGCGGCCCGCCCAAAGCAGCCTCCCCCGTGGGTGAAGAGTGCTCCCGCTCCTCCCTCCGGTAGAGTTTTCAGTATTTCCAAGGCTTGAGCAGGATCCAAGCCATGATGTGATTACAGGTACATTGTTAGTCGCTTCTATTTCGCATTTGTCTTATTTGATACGGGTGCATCTCATTCGCTCATGTCATCTCGCATTCATCAAGAAGACTAACCTAATCCCCGAGAAGTTGTCTAGTTGTTTATTGATTAGTACACCTACTGGTCCTGTTGTGAAACTAGATAAGGGGTTATCTAAATGTCCCGTGTTGATTGGTGAGAAGAACTTGGAAGCCAATTTTGTGATTCTTGACATGAAGGACTTCGATGTTATTTTGGGAATCGATTGGTTGACAGCCCACAAAGCCGTGTTCCTTGGTTCCTCAAAGAAGATTCAGTTCCATATTTGTGGAAGTCCGGTCTTTGAATTTCAGGGTGAAAAGAGAAGGGTTTGTAAGAAGGTGCTGTCTCGCACCGATGCAAGTCTATGCCCTAGTGGATGATGCTTCATCCGAAGGCAAGGGTATAGTGGAGAAAAGAGTCGATGAAGTCGAGTTGTCTGCGACTTTGTTGATGTCTTCCCCGATGATCTATCGTGAGTGCCTCCGGACAGAGATGTCGAATTTTCTATTGATCTCGTCCCCGGTGCCGCACCGGTATCTAAAGCTCCGTATAGGATGGCTCCTACCGAGTTGAAAGAGTTGCAAAATCAGTTGAATGAGCTCATTGATAGAGGTTTCGTGCAGCCTAGTGTGTCACCTTGGGGAGCTCCGGTCTTGTTCGTCAAGAAGAAAGACGGTAGTATGCGCTTGTGCATCGACTACCGTGAGTTGAATAAGTTGACTATCAAGAATAGATATCCGCTGCCCGTAATCGATGATCTCTTCGATCAGCTTGAAGGGGGCAGTTGTGTTCTCAAAGATTGACTTAAGGTCCGGATATCACCAATTGAAAGTGAAGTCTAGTGATATCTTCAAGACAGCTTTCCGAACGCGGTATGGTCACTACGAGTTTAGAGTCATGCCCTTCGGATTGACCAATGCTCCTGCGGTGTTCATGGACCTCATGAACCGAGTATTTCATGATGTGCTTGATAAGTTTGTGATTGTTTTCATTGATGACATCTTGATCTATTCGAAGAGCGAAGAAGAGCATGCGAGTCATCTAAGTTTCACCTTGCAAAGGTTGCGAGAAAAGAAGTTGTTCGCTAAGTTTAGCAAGTGTGATTTCTTGCTTAAGAGAGTGGTATTCCTTGGTCATGTAGTTTCAGCCGAAGGTATTCGTGTCGATCCCGAAAAGGTCCAAGTCGTGGCTGATTGGGAGAGACCGAAGTCGTGAACGGAAATAAGAAGTTTTCTTGGATTGGCGGGTTACTACCGAAGGTTTATTGAGAACTTTTCTCGGTTGGCTGCTCCTATGACTAAGTTGACCAGAAAGAAGAGAAGTTTGTTTGGTCCGACGCTTGTGAGAAGAATTTCCAAGAGCTGAAAGATAGATTGACAAGTGCCCCGGTTTTGACTATACCCGATAGTTCCGGTGGTATGACAACTTTATACCGATGCGTCAAAGATTGGTTTGGGTTGTGTACTGATGCAACATGGCAAGGTCGTAGCCTATGCTTCTCGGCAATTGAAGGATTATGAGCGGAATTACCCCACTCACGATCTAGAACTTGCCGCCGTTGTCTTTGCTTTGAAGATTTGGAGACATTATCTTTACGGTGAGAAGATTGCCATTTTCACGGATCATAAGAGTTTGAAATACTTTTTACCCAAAAGGAGTTGAACATGAGACAAAGGAGATGGTTGGAACTAGTCTCCGATTATGATTGTGATATTCAAGATCACCCTGGGAAAGCAAATGTTGTTGCTGATGCTCTTAGTAGGAAGAACCAGAAGAAGACTTTGGATTTGAATGCTTTGAGTTTACCATTGTGGTCTTCTATTGAGAGTTTTGATTTGGAAATCGTCCCTGAGAATTCTGATTTTATTCTTTCTCGCCATGACGGCAAGATCTGGTCTTAGAGATAAGATTGTTGCTCACAGAGTTCCGATCAAGAGTTTTTGATCAAAGTTGAGAAGATTTCTTCGAATCCCGAGTCGGACCCCGACTTTGGTATATCCATGGATGGTGCTTTGTTGTTTAGAGGAAGACCGTGCGTGCTCGCAAATGAAGAAGTTAAGAAAGAAATATTGAAGGAAGCACACCAGTCGGTCTTTCTATCAGACACCCGGGAAGCACCAAGATGTACAAGGACTTGAAGGAACATTTTTGGTGGATTGGTCTAAAGGCGGATGTTGATGATTTTGTTGCCAAGTGTGAGACTTGCCAGCGTGTGAAAGCCGTTCGACAACCTCCATCTGGATTACTTCAGCCTCTTCCTATTCCTAGTTGGAAGTGGGAAGATATCTCCATGGACTTTGTGACTAGCTTGCCTCGGACAAGTAAAGGCAATGACACCGTGTGGGTGATTGTTGATAGGTTGACCAAATCAGCCCATTTCATTCCTATGAAGATCACTCATACTCCGGATAAGCTAGCAAGGCTTTATGTGGATAATGTGGTTCGCCCGCATGGTGTGCCATTGAGTATTGTCTCGGATCGTGATCCTAGGTTCACCTCAAGGTTTTGGAATAGTTTGCAGAAGGCCTTGGGAACCCAATTGAACTTGAGTACAGCTCATCATCCACAAGCCCGATGGACAATCCGAGCGGACAATTCGGACATTGGAAGACATGCTCGGATCTTGTGTGGTGGATATGGGTGGTAATTGGGATGAACACCTAGCTTTGGTTGAGTTTGCCTATAACAACAGCTTATCAAGCCACAATAGGCATGGCTCCATTCAAGGCTTTGTATGGCAGTACTTGTAGGACACCTTTGTACTGGATCGAGACAGGAGAAAGAAAAGTCTTAGGTCCCGAGATGATTGAAGCTACAAGTGCTATGGTAGATATGATAAGAGAAAGGATTAAGTCTACCCAGTCAAGACAGAAATCTTATGCTGATAAGAGAAGGACCGATTTGGAATTTCAAGTTGGAGAGAAAGTCTTTCTGAAGGTCTCACCAATGAAGGGTGTGATGAGATTCAATGTTAAGGGAAAGCATAGCCCTCGTTACATTGGACCTTTCGAGATTTTGGAAAAGGTTGGACCTGTTGCGTATCGATTAGCATTACCTCCGTCTCTTGCTGGTGTGCACAATGTGTTTCATATTTCGATGCTCCGAAAATACATAGAGAATCCGGAACACATTTTGCAGCAAGCACTCGAAGGACTTAGTGCTGATTTGACCTATGATGAAGAACCGGCCGAAATCTTGGATAGGAAGGACAAGCAGCTGCGGAATCGCGCCATTCCTTTGGTAAAGATTCGGTGGAAGAACCATACCCCCGAAGAAGCTTCTTGGGAGAAGGAAGAAGATATGAAGGAGAAGTTTCCTTACCTCTTTGGAAGCACAGTACGCTTTCAATTTCGGGGACGAAATTTCTTTAAGGGGGGAGAATGTAAAACCCAGCCCTAACCTTGACCCGGAAACCTTGTTATTTGTAGGTCCGATGACCCGAAGTAAAGTAAGAAGTCAGCTTTGGGCCATCCCAAGAGAGGACTTGGTGTCCGGCTTTGAATCCATGAAAGTTGATGATGAGGTTCTATTTATGGAAACTGAATCTGATGAAGATCTAATTAGTTGATGGACTTGGAGTGCTCTCTATCTTGGTTTGAAGGCATTTCTACCTATTAGGTAAGTCACTTGACTTGTGTGCAAAACCCCTTTAAGATTGGATTTGATCTGGACCTTCAATTCCCTGTTTTGGTCTTGTTGCCGCATTGGTCGATCGATTGGTCGATCGGACCAATCGACCAATCCACTCGACCAATGAGTGCTTGTCTTTGGCAATTAGGTTGTTCTTGCTCTATTTAAGTCCAATCTCGAGTCCACTTCGTATTTGCTGCCTCCAAACCCTCTCGAACGAACCAAAGACCTCTGCAAGTCATCTCTCTTGCATCCTTGGTGTTTTCTTGACGGATCTTCGTCGAAACTCTTCTTTTTGCATCAAAAGGTATGTCTACTCTCTCTTCTTCTCCTCCATCTTTGTTTTTCTTTCCTTTTTGAGTTGAGACAGTAGAAGAGATGCTGCATTCTCTGTTGCAAACATCTCTCGAACATGTTCTCATGATCATCCTAAGGATTTGAGGCTAGAACAATGATCTTAACCATGATCATTGCAAGCTTTTGAAGGAATCATGATCAAACCATGATTTAATCTCTGTTAAACTTCTAATCTGAATTCCGATCTCTTTGGATCTTCTATGTTGATCATGTTAGTAGTTAATTACTGTGTTTTCTTTCCATGATCCATAATCTATAGATTTCTAGTTGTTCTCTTCTACCATACTATGTGTTCTTCATGATGCATGATAGTTACATATATGGTAGGTTTTATTTCCTTATTTAGATTTATGCTTCTAAGCCTTATTCCATGAAGATCTATGTATGTTTTCATGTTTTCATTACCGAAAGCAATGATCCATCCTCCTATTGTTCTTGTCTTTGTTTTCTATTTCAAATTCATCAAGATCCATGATTGAGTTAATTATGGTAACTTTTTGTTTCCTAATTTGGATCTTGATATCTTGATTTGATTGGTGTTTTGAGGTCCCCTATTTGTTAGAATACTACTGATGTAGTCTACCCCTTGATTAGTACCCTTTTGAACCACCAAATTCGGATTTCATATCTTAAAACTCGATTTTATAGGCTATCGTCTCGCATTGGTCGATCTGATTGGTCGATCGGACCACTCGACCAATCCACTCGACCAATCCACTCGACCAATGAGTACAAAGCAACTCCAGATTTGGTCTGCTTTGGATGTTTTGATATCTTTTCTGTTAGGGATCTTTCCTAATATGTTGTATATACTTGTTTAGGACCTTCTTCTCAAGTTTGCCAAGATCTTACTTGATTTCTTAGGATTCCTTGCGAGTTATAAAAGGTAAGGATGGTTATTTCCTTAATTACATAGATAGCATGAATCTAGTTTCTATATTTGAATATCATAGATATGATTCCTAAATTAGATTCTTACAATGATATTCTACTGTTGCATAACTTTGATTACAGTAGCATTACTTATTCATATTGAATTGATTCATGTATGATTTACTTACCAATGTTATACAAGTGATTGTAATTATCGATTTCTTTCCATATATGAAGTTACCATATATGTGATGATATGAATTGATGCATGTGTATGCTTACGTATGGTTTGGAAAGGAGAGGTGTCCTTTCGACACTTCTGTCCTTGGACTACTACGGGAATATTATGGGATGTTTCCGGAGATGCCCTCTGGACACCTTCCTAAACTGTTGGATGACATATCTAGGATTGTCTAGTAGTGTTTGGCTAGGATGTCCTGTTATGTCGACCCTAATCGGAGGGGTATTGAGACCGAACGACCCGTGGTAGCAATGGGGATTCATGGGCGCTCAAGACCGGTAACCAACCCGTGAGAGGACAGGAATCACATTGTGGGGGCCATTTATTGGTAGGGTTGCATATGGTTAGACTTGGGCTCACGGGCGCTTAAGACCGGTAACCAACCCGTGAGAGGACGTGAGAGCTTCCCGTTTACCATATGTGGATGATCAATAGGGTTGATGAGTCCGTAGTCCGAGTTGGTCGGTGCCATAGGATACGCTGACTCTAGTGTGAAGGATACTGGAAAGGATCGTCAGGGACGAGGAATGGAAGTATCTGGATCCGACTTGATGTAACCAAGTAGAAGACTTGCATTTGGCTAGGTTTTACCCCCGACATGCGCCAAGATTTATACCAAATGGTTGTGAGAGAGTGTGTTGACTTAACCCCCCGCCATGGTTTGTCCCGAGGGATGAAGGACCCATTACCAATCGGCTGCTCAAGACCGGTGAAATGATCCGTGAGAGAATCCAAGATATCTTAAATGGTTGAGGATGTGAGTGGACTTTCCTAAAGAAGTACGGTACTATGACTTAAAGCATGTCTGCCAATAGAGACCAGCATACATAGAGTTAGATTCATTCATTCATTGCTTGTCTCATATCATATTGCATTTATGTTTGTTCTGGAATCCTGCCATTTATGTTATTATGGATTTTTAACTGCCTTACTGAGTTTCTTTGAAACTCATTCCTTTATTGTACAATGTTGTTAGACTATCCTGCAGTCTTGAGTACTATGACGGTCCCTATGAAGAAGCGCAAGGCGAAGAGGCATATCTCCAGGAAGGTGATTGCGGTTACCACAATTACTCTGAAGATCCCGCGAGTGGTTATGCTCCGTACGATGCTTAGTCCGACCATTGAGTGGAAGCGTCCTTGTGCTATTTATGAGATTTACACTTACAAGGATGTTGTCTATAAAGTGGAGAACAATTTAGTTACCCAATGTACTTGTTACTGGGATTAGATTTTTGTCTAGTTTATTCTTTTAGAGCTACTTTTCCGCTGGTTGTAAAGTGGGATTTTTGCCTCGCTTTACTTATCTGTTTGATACTCTGATTATATTTAGTATTCTGATTCGTTTATGATTCATTCTTTCTTTATTGGATCTATGATTTATCTTCCGCACTCATGTTATGATTGTTCATGATTATGTTATTGTTTATGTGGGAGGTTGATCACTCATACCTGATCTTCGGGCTGTGGATCACACTCTCGAGTATGCCAGATAGGGTACCGGCTGGGAGGGCGTGACATTGATTTTAGTGTTATTATCTTTAAAAGCCCTAAGAAGTCATGCCAGACCTTTCCCTTAGGGTAGACCTGTAATATCTGGCCTTATCCTAACCTTGACCCGGCCTGGAATCTGTTATGTTTGTAGGTTCGAAGACCCAAAGTGGGGGAAAAGAAACTTGTGGACCCTTTTGGTTGATGATTTCGTGTCGGAGCCCAAGCCCATGGACATTGACGATGATGCCCCTCACTTGAGAGCATTGTCAGTGTTAGTTTTGAATCTGCGCACCGAAGAGGGATGAATTAGTTGAAATACATAATGAACTCCTGTGCTCATTCTGAATATATTTCCTGAAACTAGACTTCTTGATGGACTTGTAGGAGAAAACCTCACTCAATTTGACCCCATATAGCCCCCCAAATCCCTGTCTGAAGTTGCTGAACTATGTCTGGCAAATCCTGCTTGCGCATCGAAGAAGGTGAGCTTATTTTGTGGACCTAATGATCTCCCATTCTTGATCCAAAGGTGTTTCTGGAAACTAGACTTCTTGATTGACATGTAGGATAAAACCTCACTCAATTTGACCCCGTATAGCCCTCCGAATCCCTGTTCGAAGTTGCTGAACTATTTCTGGATTTTCTGCTGAAACCTGTTACCTGTTTTGGTCGATGCCATCAACCAAGGACCGTCAACCAAAGTTACCCAGATTCGAGAAAAAGATGCTTTTTAGATATTCCTTCCTCTATTTAAGTGAAACCTCGAGCCTAGAACCATATTTTACTCATTTCAACATCTGAGAACGTGGGAAGACTCCTCTTAGGCTCCTCCTTGGCTTGGGTGATGATCTTCTACAAGAATCATTGTCTCTCTTCTCTAATCTCTTCTCCAAGGTATGTAATCTCTCGCACTCTCTCTAATCTACTTCTACCTCATCTTATTCTTGCTACTGAGTTCGTGAAGAAGGTGCTGCAACCTTGCAACCACCTCTTCTACAAGCTCTTTTGCTTTGATTAAGCCTCTCTTCACCCTTTCCATGCTATGATTCTCATACATGATGTTCTTGCTTTCTTATTTTGATTTTTCTCTTCTTTACAACATGAATTCATCTCTTAATCTGATTTTCTCTTTCAATTAGGTCTGATTATATGTTAGTATATATCTCTAATCTACTGCCCATCATTCCCTTAATTGAATTCCTAAGTTCTCTTGCAATTGCAATTGATTCCATTGAAGAACATGATTCTTGCAAGTTTGAACCTAAGACCTCAATTTGGGGGTTTTCATTTGGACCATTGGATTGTGATAATACTTGCTAGGCAGTGTTCTAACGTTGTTATTAATCATCCCTCCAAGTTTCGGATCGATCCGAACCCCGGAAGACCCATTTCGGACCAAAATCCCCAAAACCCATTATGCAGCCTCGAAGACAATTTTGGTCGATCCTCTTTGGTCGATGCCATCGACCAAGGACCATCGACCAAACTTGTTGCTGACAGCAACCTTGCTCCGTTTTGACCCGTTCGACCTCCGATTTTCCCGATTTCTTTTCTAACCTTTCATTTATGTTTGTCTAGGGTCTTATTACCATCTTTGGATAATTCTTTTGAGATTATTGGATTATCATCATCGCGACATAAGGTAAGGACGGTTGTTACCATAACTACATAGATTATATGATTCTTGCTTCTATGTTAGAGACTTGGTAGATTACCTTCTTTATCGTATTTCCTACAGTATATGACTGTTATAAGTACTTCAAATATAGTATTGCCATGTTTACATATTATTTTGTTATCATGATTATGTATTCTTAATAAATTCATATGTAATTGATCATGTTATGGTATGTATCTCTCTATATGATGAAATGTTATCTATGTATGATATGATGGAATTGAGAATGTGATTGAATAGGTATGATTTGGGATTGGGGAATGTCCTATTGACATTTCTGTCCTTGGACATCAGAGGGAATAGTATGGGATGTTCTCCGAAGATGCCCATCGACGCTTTTCCGAATTATTGGATGACATATATAGGACTTGTCTAGATGTATGGCTAGGATGTCCCTGTCGTATCAGACCCGAATCAGAAGGGCATTGAGACCGAACGACCCGTGGTAGTGTATGGTTTGATGGGCGCTCTAGGCCGGTAACCAATCCGGTAGGGGACATAAACCATGCTACAGATACCCGAAAGGGGCCATTTATTGGTAGGGTTGCAAATAGCTAGACTTGGGCTCACGGGCGCTCAAGACCGGTAACCAACCCGTGAGAGGACATGAGAGCTTCCCGTTTACTATTTATGGATGACCAATAGGGTTGATGAGTCCGCAATCTGGGATTACGCTGACTCTAGCGTGAAGGATACCGGAAAGGATCGCCAAGGGCGAGGAATGGACATATCTGGATCTGATTTGATACGACAGAGTAGATGACTTGCATTGGGCTAGGCTTTACTGTGACATGCGCCAATACTTATACCAAACGGTGATGTGAGAGAGCGGTGACCGATTCCCCTACCATTGTTTGAGAGGACTGTACCCAATTACCACGGCATTCCCAAGATACCGAATGGGTTGAGGGAGAGTGACTGACAACCCAAAGAAGTACAGTGCTATGACTTAAAGCATGTCTACCATAGAGACTAGCATACATAGAATTAGAATCATAATTGCATCATGTGTTTCATATCATATTGCATCATGCTATGTTTTGTATCATGTATCTATGTTATTGTGGAATAACCTGCCTTGCTGAGTTCTTTTGAACTCACTCCTTTTTGCAACATTTTTGTTAGACTCTACTGCAGGTACCACCACTGTTGACTATGATGGTCAATACTCTGAAGACCAAGTTGATGACCCGTACCCCACTTGTCATTGTGTACAAGTTGATAAAGACTAGTCGTCTGAGATTGGGACTTATCTGGAGCAGTTTGGCCCTTGCACTTGTGTGCTAGTGTTGGGATATTGTCCCATTTTCTTTTTAACCTTTTAGTTAATTCGTAGAAAAGTCTACAGGATAAAAACTGATTTAGTTTATTTTATTGCCTCCGCTGAACTCGATCACTTTTGAAACTTGATTACTTTCATTTGATTCTTTTCTTTGATTCATTCTTTGGAGTATTTGGACTCTTGTAATTCTTTTTGATTAATTATTTGAACTTGCTCTTGCTCTTGATTATCTATTTCTTGCATTTATTATTATTGATGGAAAGACCGTGGATCTTGTGACGGATCACAACCACGGGTTGTCGGGCATAACTGAGACCGGCGGGTGGGGTGTGACAATGCTGGTTTTTACCGTCGCTTTATAAAAGACTTTAGCAAGATAGCCAGACCTTTAACTTCATTACTTGCTAAATATGTCCCCTTTCATTTCACTTATGAGTGCCTACTATGTTTTGAACTATTGAAAGAAAAGCTCTCTACCGCTCCTATAATACAAGCACCAAATTGGTTAGAACCCTTTGAGTTAATGTGTGATGCTTCTGACGATGCTTTAGGGGCAGTTCTAGGTCAAAGGCTAAATAAGATGCCCATTGTGATTTCTTATGCAAGTCGAACCCTTAATGATGCACAACTTAACTATACGACAACTGAAAAAGAAATTTTGGCTGTTGTGTTTGCATTAGAGAAGTTCCCTCATATTTGATGGGTAGTCATGTAATTCTTTACACTGATCATTCAAGTATCAAATATTTGCTAAAGAAGAAGGATGCAAAATCTCGACTCATTCGTTGGGTCTTGCTACTACAAGAGTTTAACTTAGAAATTAGGGACAAAAAGGGAATTAAAAAGTTTAGTTGTAGACCATCTATCTCGCCTTTCTAATTCTTGAAAGGAAGAGAATCCAATTCTAGAGACATTTCCAGATGAGCAATTTCTGTCAGTGAATACGATACCTTGGTATGTAGATATTGTCAATTATCTTGTGACGGATGAAACCCCATCCCATTGGTCCACCCAAGATAACTATTGGTTCCATTCACAAGTGAAATGTTTTTTTTAGGATGATCCATACTTGTTTAAAATGGGTGCAGATTAAATTAGTAGGCGTTGCGTACCTGAGCCTGAACAAATGTTTGTTCTTTTATTTTGCCATGATCATGACTGTGGAGTCATTTTGAGCCTAGGAAAACTGTAGAAAAAGTGCTTCAATGTGGGTTCTACTAGCCTACAATATTTAAGGATTCCTTTTCTTTTTGCAGAGCTCAAGGCATGTCAATCCCTTGGTCGAGTGATCAAAAGAAACATGATGCCTTTGAATTCGATTTTAATTGTTGAAATTTTTTATGTTTGGGTTATTGATTTTATGGGACCATTCCCTAATTCTTATGGGAATCTATATATTCTGTTGGTTGTCGATTATGTGAGCAAATGGATAAAGGCCATAGCTTGTAAATCAAATGATCACAAAGTGGTAGTCAAGTTCTTAAGGGAAAATATATTTTCTCATTTTGGCACTCCTTGTGCTTTGATTAGTGATAGGGGCAAGCATTTCTATAATCGGCCTTTTGAGGCCTTGATGAAAAAATACGGAATCACCCATAAGCTTGCTATTGCATACCATCCGCAAACAAGTGGTCAAGTAGAGGTTCCAATCAAGGTTAGAAAAGTCGGATAAAAAATCGGTGTCGGTAACCATCGAAACCCTTAAATGTCCGCGAAATATCGCCGACATTTAAAAGGGTTAAAGAATTAGAATATTAAATCGTGTGGGTCCCAGCCTCGCAGCAACACGCAAAAATCCCTGCAAAATTCCAGATTTTTCTGCAACAATCCAGATTTTTCTCCCCAACGTCTCTTGCCTTCTCTCTCTCCATTCTCTTTTCTCCTTGCTGGACAGGAAAACCGAAAAAGAAAAGGAATTTTCATTGAGCAGCGAAGACAAGCAGGATTTCATAGGGAAGGACTGTACCTGAGATGGGTCTAGGTTAAAAACGGACGACGGAGAGCACGACGAAGAGTCTGTAGCAGCAGATTCTCAGTTGCAGACTTGCAGTAGGGTTGAAGAGATGGTGAGGTCTTTCATATCTTGGTGGTTTTGGATGCTCTAAAAGCCATGGTGAGATGGGTTTCCTCCACTGTGAACGTACCAGTCCTCTTCAAGCATTGATTTGAAC
This sequence comes from Hakea prostrata, assembly GCF_041222555.1. Classification (NCBI taxonomy): domain Eukaryota; kingdom Viridiplantae; phylum Streptophyta; class Magnoliopsida; order Proteales; family Proteaceae; genus Hakea; species Hakea prostrata. The sequence continues at coordinate 873,644 of NC_142600.1, forward strand.
GTAGAGAGATGAACCATGTCATCCCTGTTTTCTCCAACACCACTACTGCTGCAACTGTTTTCCCTAGTCCAAGAAATTGCATCTCCTTCCTTGCCCTCTTCTTCCATCAGGACCACACCAGTAAGCCTGGACAACATCGTTTTCTCTTGCCTTTCTTTGCTCTAGTCTCTTGCTCAGATTCCAGGGGGAAAACGATTCAGAGATGCCATGTCGCCGGACTCTTCGAATAGTCGATCGTCGGCGATATATCGCCGATAATTTGGCGATTTATCGCCAATAATTCGGCGATTTATCGCCGACAAAGTGTGAAAGTCGCATCGTTGGGGGGTTTCGTGTCGCCCCTAGCGACATGTCGAATAATCGCTGTGTGTCGGCGATATATCGCCACACACAAGTACCATGGTTCCAATAGGTAGATTAAGCAGATCTTAGAAAAGACAGTTAACCCCACTCGCAAGGATTGGTCAAACCGTTTGATTGATGCTTTATGAGCCTACAGAACTGCATATAAGACGGATTTGGGTCAATCTCCATACTGTTTAGTGTATGGTAAGGCTTGTCACCTACTGGTTGAATTCGAGCATCAAGCATTCTGTGCAATCAAGAAGTTGAATTTTGATCTTGATGATGCGGATATCCACCGTCCCCTCAAACTATCAAAGTTTGAGGAACTTAGAAATGAAGCCTATGAAAACTCAAAGATTTACAAGGCCAAAACTAAAACCTTTCATGATAAGCATATGGTTAGGAAATCATTTTCTGTTGGTGATAAGGTTTTGTTGTACAACACTCGGCTGCATTTGTTGCTAGAAAAATTGCGAACTAGATGGAATGTCCATTTATTATTCACCATGTTTTTAACCATGGTGTTGTGGAAATAATTGGTCCTCATTCTATCAAATTTTCAAAGTGAATGGTCAATGTTTAAAGCCTTTCCTTGAAATGCCGAGTGTTGATAGTGTAGAAGTCATTCATCTTTATGAGCTTTTTTATACTAATGATTGAGAAACTCCAAGGTATGCCCCCTTTTGCCTTATCCTTGTCCTTCTTTTCATGCATGCATTGAGGACATTGCATTACTTAAGTGGGGGGGGGGGGGGAATAGCTTCTTTATAAATTTTAACTTTGTCTTTTGATTAGTGTACATACCATTTCAATTGCTATCATGTGTGAAATGAGAGTGATTTTGGTACCCATCATGAACACACAAAAACACTGTTGAGAGGAAGGTAACTTGTATGTATGTTTGAGATGAGAATTTCCTTAGAAAAATAAGAGGTCCTTAACTTAAAGCGTTTGACCATCTATGGGTTTTGTGGGTCCTTGTTCCTTTGGTTAAGAGTAGAGATTTTGTATGGCATGACAAAAGTTCAAAAAGAAGTGGAAAAAAAAAAAAAAAGTAGAAAGTAAAAGTTGAATACATTGGAACTAGACAGGGCACTCCGACTTAGGAATCAAGGTGACTTGATCGAAACTCTTAGGGATGAAATTATTGAAAAGAACACTCGCATCACTGTCTATGTATGCATATGCAAAGCAAAGCTACAAAGTAACTTGGGTTTCTAGCATTTGCTCCACCATGTCATTTAAGCCAACCGTAGTGGAGTAAGTAGAGTTCACTACTCAAAAAAAACAAAATAAAAAATAAATTAATTAATGCAAGTGTCATCAATGCCTTGGTATAAATGTTTGGTAAAAAATACTTCAAAACCTTAGTCCTTGGTCCCCTTGCTTTATGAGTGGTTTTGCTTAAAGGAGAGGTGTACTTGAAATATATAAGGTGAGCCTTTTATTGAGATATATGCTTAGTCTCAAGAATTAATATAGGGTAATAAAGTTTATGGGTGGATATTAAATAAATAGTGAGGAAAATTGTTATAGCTATTGATCTTGTATGAGTACTTACCAATTGTTAGAGTTGGAATTTGTAATGTTTTATTTTGAACTAAATTAGAATTTTGGATGTATCCACGAGACAAAACTCGTCCTCTAGGGGTAACCTAGTGGTTTAAAGGCTTCTTGCACATGCTAAGTGTAACCGTGATTCCTACGAAAGTGAGTTACGATTTTATTTTGTTGCATTAGTTTCTTTTCTGCATATGTCAAGTTTTTTATTCTTGCTTGAGGACAAACTTAGTCTAAGTGTGGGGGATTCTGATGAGCACATTTATGTGTGAAATCTTAGGGCATAAAGTATGCATTTTACACACTTAGAGTGGAGTTACCTCGGGTTTTATGTTGTTTTTGCAGATTTTATGAATTTTTGAGACTTGAGCGAATATTTGGAGTTTTGGATATGAAACAAGCAATTTCACACGTCAAGAGGTCTGTTCAAACTCTCAAGTGCGAAAATGAGCCTGATTTGGAGCATGATGGGCTAGAGATGCAATTATGGGTCAACTCCAAAATATCTTATAAATAAAGTAGCCAATTTTGATCTATGGCTGAGATTAGATTAGGATTTTTATTTTTATTTTACTTTATTGTAATTGAAAAATATATGGGCCCACAAGAGTCAAAGATTAGGATTTTCTATTTTTTTGTTAGATTTTCTAGAAGATTCTATTTTATTGTATTTTAGGGTAAATATCACTTACCTTCCCTCTTATCTAGCAAATATATGAAACAACTCCCCTCTATTAATTTTCTCAGTTAAATTTAATTTTTACCATTAAATATTTTTCTAAAATCCCAAACTACCTTTGGTTAAAAAAAAGGTTAAAAATATATTTTTTATTTTAAACCCTAAATTACCGTAATCACCCTAACAGTTAATGACTAAGTTACCATCAATTAAATAATTATTAAAAACCAAAACACCATACTTAAAACCCAAATTAAATCGCCACTAATTGTACGATATTTTTCTTTACTAACTAATGCATTTTCTATTAAGAAGTTGTGTCTGTTTTCATTTAAAACGAATAAATATTATTAACAAAAAAAAAAAAAAAAGTAAACCAGTAGCATCCACATAGAAGAAAAAGGTGAAAAATCAATCATTACCACCCCTAGTAACAAATTTCTAGGAAGGTAAGCGGTTGAGTTTCTCAATACCCAACTCAATGTCAAGATGCTTATTTAATACGTTGACATAAACCTGCTTTAGGAGTATGTTAAAGGTTTTTATTTTTCATTACCGAGCAGCTTCAACATTGATCCAACATGTCTAGTAGGTTCAGCCCATTTCAGCAAACAACAAACTGTGATTCACAAGCAAAAACTTGGAAATAGAGAACTATGAAACAAAAGCTGTTCCTTATGAATAACTACCATCTAGGGATGGAATAACCCAGGTTTTCACTGTATAAATAGATTATACATTTATACCTCCGTAAACTTTTCCAGGTATGGCCATACATCGAATCTTGATATCCATTTCCGAAGAATCCCTTTCTCACTTCTAAATGGTACACGCAGAATGTGTGTATGTTCTGTCCCACTAATTTTCTCAAGGCGTTGGTTGCATGTTGTCCCTTTCGCATCATGTATTAGTCGGGTAACCTTGCACCAAATATTGGTGAAAGTAGTAAATAAACCAAGGAAATAACATATGCAAAACAAACTAGAGCATAGTGATAATAAATTTTACTTTCTGAGAAGCAATGTAATAGAACATACCACAAGAATTCTAGGAGTAATATTCAACCCCTGCTTTTTTATTTTCAAAACCATTTCATTCTCCAAGGCACGCACTTGGTCCAGTATATAAACAATCTGTACACCAATTAAATGATCTGAGAATGATTTCTGATGTTCATGAACATTACAATCACAACATTGATATAATACACATACCTGGAGGTTAATGCCATCTTTAGTATGCATTCTTGGAATAGACTCGGGATTTACAATGCATTCTGAAACGAAAAAATTGTGTTTCAGATGCATTCTAGCCCCTGAATATACTCCAGACATGCATACCAAACAGAGCCTATATATCAGATATTTAACATTATAAAGGAATATAATACTGCGCGGGAGAAGGTAAGAAGAAATCCAAGTTATCCAACTATGCATTCCATGTGTTGTCCGTATACATGGACATTGATGACAGTACCTGCTCACCCAGTGTCAGGTAAACCCAGGACATTTGTTTGGCCAAAGTATCCATGTGGGGATAGAATGACAACATTGAACACCATAGGAATCCTCCCAAGGAATGTCTCCAAAGTAGAGGGGTCAGGAGCTTGAAGAATGTCAGAGAGTAGGCGTATAGTCTCTGAGCTTGTCAAATGTCACTTTTAATTTTGTATTCTTCTACATTTAAATCTTGTTAATTAAGCCCTATCAAGAGCTTCCAGTTTAGGAGTTTTTAAATTAACAGAGAGGACCATAGAGGTAGCAAAACTCATAGCATGTCTTGGTTGACTTAAACCAATGTAATCTGAGTCAACCCTTGTAATGTTCAACTCCCACTTTTGTTTGGTGAATGGGTTTTGAATTATGAAAGTCTAATACTTTTCTGTAGTTAGTCAAACACCAGGAATATAACTTTAGATTTGTTAAGATAATGCAGATATATTAACAATCAAACCATAACTGTAGCAATCTCAAGTGGTGGAGAGGCAAATATTTTCATTTCTCCATGATAAGCCATCACGTTCTTGCTGTCAGATCAACCAACAAACCTGAAAACCAGCCGGCCTTGGCCTTTAGTCATCATTTTCAGAGAATTTTAATGGAAGTCTCCAAATGTCAAATCTAGTTGCTACTCCTTTGAAAGTCCCCTGTAAAAAGAAAACGTCCTTTGCCAACCATTACTATCTTCAATCATAACTTACAACTATTCTTAATTAATGCTATATGTCATCATCAGAATTATATTTAACATATGCTTGACAATCAGAAGATCCCAAGTTAGATTGCCTTTCTTCTTTTGGAAAAAAAATGAAGTTGTCTCTCATAGGCTTCTTGGATAATAACATTTGAGGGAATGCTTCAACTCTTTGTAGATTATATTGACAGCAGAACCAAACACTTGACATAAATCAGAAACAAAATTAAAGCTTAGGTGATTACGTTATAACAGAAACTACCACAGCCAGCCCTCAAGATATTAAGCAGGGACAAGAATAAGATCAATGAGGAACATCATAATGATTACTACATTACCATGGAGGACTGGATAAAGAAGAGAGGAAACTTTGAGATAGAGCATTGAAATTGCAGGAGAGGGACAGAATCATGAAGCACACACTCAAGTCAGTAACCCAAAATTACTTTGTAATTTAAAACCTCCTTTCCAACATTGGGTAGGTTCAATTATATAAAGAAAAACAAAACAAACTAGATTCTAACACACAAACTAGACTTCAATACTCAAACTAATTTCTCATCATCATCATCAACAAGAAGCACAACAAGCCTTGTCCCAAATAAGTGGGATTGACTAGATGGATTTTTGACTTCCAATCAGCTCTATTTGAGTCACTTATATGAATCACTCATAAGTATTAAAAGCCTGACCAACTCAACCATCCAGCAGCACAATAAATGGGAAATAAAAACAAAAAGAATGTACAAAAGAGTGTAATAGAGCACCTCTTTCATATCAAAACTAGATCGGCTGAAGCATGATTGCCACGCTCCATCATTGTAATCAGGCCATAATCTATCTGCAATAGAATGGTTGTATATGATTTAGCTCAGACATTTTAAAACAGAAAAGGGAGTTGGGGACCAAAGAGGCAAAATGTTGTATTGCGTACTCAGAATCCCTATCAACAGAACAAATAAGATAAACCAACACCATAAGCAGGTTCGAATGGTTTTCCAAATCCAATTTTTTTATTACAGATAAAATCAGTCACCAAATCGACAACAGGGGATCCTATTTGAAAGCTTTTTTTAACAGATCGAATAAAAAGAAGAGAAAAGCAGACCCTTAGCTTGCCTCAAAAGAACAGGAAGCAGTAGTCTGCTCCATTAAGCTCGGTCTCTGAACATCTTTCTGATGTAGATGGCTATCACCACGAACCTTTTCCTTGGCTTCAATGGCTCCAACACCCTCATCAAGACAGTTGAGTTCCAAATCCATCACGTTTTGGTTTTCTCTTAAGGGCTCATTATTCCTCTTTTCAATACCAATATCAGAAACAACTCTTGATGCAAAGTTTAATGCTTCGGGAAGAGGATCTCTTACCGATGCTCGTAGTTCCATAGAGCTCGTTTTAAGAGCTTCATGAACTCCATTAACTTTGGCAGTCATCCCTTCACCAATTTCTTCTGCAGATAAAAGTTTGCTTCTTCAGATGCTACTGAGATGAATTACAATCACTCAATTTCTGTGTTAAAATTTCAGTGTCGATGTGAAAAATGGAAGCTTCAAGTAACTCAGGTTTGAAAAGAGAATGGAATATGAGTTCAGAAAATCATTAAATGAGAAAAAACCAAAGACATTGTGCATAGGATGGAAACAGAGAGGAATGACAAGACAAAACCTAAATTCGATGATTGAAGAATCTCTTCATGGCAGAGCTACAATTATCTCCAGATGCAACTGCACTACCATTGTTCAACCCCTTAGGCAGGTCAACAAAGCCCCCAACTTCGTCTCCAACTCTATTCTCTGTCGAAGGGTGATGCAAACCTAATTCCGACGATTGAGGAATCTCTTCATGGTTGTTCGCCACAGAATCCACAAGCATATTGCTACAATTATCTTCAGATGCAACCACATTATCACTGTTCAACCCCTTAGACAGGTCAACTAAACCCCCAACTTCGTCTCCAACTCTATTGTCTGTCGAAGGATGACCCGAACCTAGTTCCGATGAACGAAGAATATCTTCATGGTTGTTCGCTGCAGAATCTACAAGCATATTGCTACAACTATCTCCAGATGGAACTCTAGTATCATTGTTCAACGCCACAACTTCGTCTCCAACTCTTTTTTCTGTCAAAGGGTTATCCAAACCTAATTTCGATGATTGAAGAATCTCTTCATGGTTGTTCGCCTGAGGATATGCTCATTATCATCAAGCAGGTCGAGCCTTTGGAGCTTCGACCTTGGAGCTGGTAGTTGCTGGAAGCCCGCACTTCAGAGAGATGAGTTGAGATTTGCCATAGAGAGAGAGGCAGTAGGGGTGCAAGTTTGGCCCTGGCGGCCCTGATCCGCCCTAAGCCCGCCCTGAGCCCGAATAGGGCTTGGGCTAAAGATTTTGGCCCTAAGGGCGGGTTAGGGCCAAAATATTCTGGCCCTGAACTAGGGCCAAGGGCGGGCCTGGGATTACTCTCTGGCCCGCCCAGCCCATCCCGGCCCTGACCCAAACCCTGATTTTTAGCCCTGACCCAAACCCTGATTTTGGCCCTGATCTTAGCCCTGATTTTGGCCCTGATCTTGACCCTGACCCAGGCTCTGATTTTGGCCCCGATCTTGGCCCCGATCTTGACCCCGACCGGGGCGGCCGATTTTGGTTTTGGCCTGACCCAGGACCCGATCCCCGATCCTAGCCCCGATTTTGACCCCGATCCTAGCCCCGATTTTGGCCCTGATTCTGGCCCTGATCCTGGCCCTGATATTAGCCCTGACCCTGATCCTGACCCTGATTTGAGTCTAAAGACTCTGGACCCTCCACCCACATTGAGAGGAATTAATTGTAATACATATAGGTGGATACTTGACACGTGTCAAATTTTAAAAACATGATCATGTTTTTTAGAAAATTAATAAAAATAAACTATAACCTCATTACCAATGTAATAAGCATCTATTTGATTTTGGCCCTGATCCTGACCCTAATTTTGGCTCTAATCTTAATATTAATTTGACGATGATCATGTACTACAGTACTAGATTTTTACCCTGATCTTCATACTAACATTGATATGAGTCTTGATTTTGATATTTAGTCCCTTTGATCATATTAGACTATAAATTCACTTTTTATATTATTTTTAAGGTAATTTTTATTTTTCCAACAAAGTCATTTTTAGTTCAATAAAATATGAATTTTGTTTTTTGACTAAGGCGAGATAATATATTATAAATAATAAAAACTATTACATAAAGAATTAATATCTAACAAATCTATACCCTAACTTCTCATCATGAATATCTAACAAATCTACTGTGATATTTCAAAAAAAAATTATTAAAAACATATAGCAATGTTTGTAACTAAAACATCATTTTCTTTAACTATGAAAAAAATACTTCTTTTTTTTTGTTGAATACTAAATTATTGTCGATTTACTTGTTAACAAGGTTTTGAATATGATTTTTTTTGTATTGAATAAAGATATCAATTTATTGAACAGTTGTGAATGAAAACATACCTACCTACGGCTTAAATTCTTGACTTTGAAGATAAAATTTTCATTTATCAGATTCCTTTTGAATTATGAATCTCTGATGTTTCTAAATTTACAAAAAGAGTTTGTGTGACATTCTCTATAATTGACTTGACTTTCAAATATGCCTAAATTTAGTTACAATTCTTCTCTCTACTTATTCTATTTCATGAATAATTTTAACTCTTTGCTGCTGGAGAAAAACCAAAGGAAAAAACAGAATAAAAGAGAGAGAGAGAGAGCAAATTAAAAAACCCTAAAAATTTGGATTTCTCTATTTCTCTAAAATCTAAATGGGTATAAATAGTTAAATACATATTGAATCTAAGTTTTGGATTATTCGTTGACATCTTTAATATTTTATTTTCCAGAATTGAGTTTGGAATTTAAGTATTTAATTACTTTAATAAGTATTTTAATTACTACCTGTCTTACATTTGATATTTACGACCAAAAATATGGCCAATTAAAGCTAGGGATAAGGCCAATTAGGGCCTGGGCCAATCAGGGTCAGGGCCAATCAGGGCCAGGGACAAGGCCAATTTGGGCCAGGGACAGGGCCAATCAGGGCCAATCAGGGCTAATCAGGGCTAATCAGGGCCAATCAGGGCCAACCCATCCCGACCCGGCCCAATTAGGGCCAATTAGGGCGGGAATGGGCTTGGCTTGGCCCTGTAGGGCTTAGGGCCAGGGACAATAATTATTGACCCTGAACTAGGGCCAGGGCGGGAATGGGCTCAAATTATACCATATAGGGCTGGGCTTGGGATTGCAAAAGCCCGGCCCAGCCCGACCCAGTTGCAGCCCTAAGAGGCAGGCTGGGAAATTCCCAACTCGAGTGAGTAACTCGTTGCTTTCTCCCAAGTGAAAAAAAGGCGCGCAGTGTTGGGCGGGGTGGCAAGATTGATATTTTTGTCATTTAGCAGCGTTTATGTAAAACCGCCACTACGTTACAAACTGCAAGGCTGATATGCTGTAGATTAGTGTCCTTTTATACAAAACTGCCACTAATTTAATTGTATTTAGTGTCATTTTCTACAAAACCGCCACTATTTTAATTGTATTTAGTGTCGTTTTCTGTAAAAACCATCACTAATTTACGAAAGGCAAGGTTGGTATGCTGTAGATTAGTGGCGGTTTTTTATAACCGCCACTAATTTAAATAATGCAGCGGAAAAAGTGATATTATGTTATTTAGTGGCGGTTATATATAACCGCGACTAATTATATATTACTTGCCGCCTTTCCAAACACCGACACTAAATATGGGTTACTATCTTAGTATCGAGGGTGGAATCAGAAGTTTCCGTTCATTAGTGGCGGTTTATAATAAACCGCCACTAATTAAACGTCACTATTTCTCCTTTTTCTTGTAGTATAGTAGACTTGGGCTCATGGGCTCTCAAGACAGGGAACCAACCCGTGAGGGGACATGAGAGCTTCCTGTCTATTATATATGGATGATCAATAGAGTTGATGAGTCCATAGTCAAGGACTATGCTAACTCTAGTATGAAGGATACCGGAAAGGATCGCCAGGGGCGAGGAATGGACGTATCCGGAACTGAGTTGATATGACTGAGTAGATGATTTGCATTGGGCTAGACTTAACCTTGACATGCGCCAATACTTAGACCAATGGTGATGTAAGAGAGCGGTTGTAATATCCAGCCCTATTCTAACCCTGACCCTAACCCGGATCCACTGTTGTATTTAGGTCCGAAGACCCGAAGTGGTGGTAGAAGAGACCTATGGACCATTCTGATTGATGATCATGATTCGGAGACCGGGCCTATGGACATTGATGATGACACCCCTTGTTTAAATGCATTGTCAGTGTTTAAGGAAAGTCTGAGCATCGGAGAATATTAATCTAGTTGATGTACCTAATGACCTCCTGTGCACAATCCGAAGGTATTCCCCGAAACTAGACTTCTTGATTGAATTGTAGAAGAAAACCTCACTCTAATTGACCTTGTTTAGCCTTTTAAAACCCTACTTGAAGTTGCTGAACTAAACATGTTTTTCTGCTAAGAAACATTTTGGTCTATCCTTTTGGTCGATACCATCGACCAAAACCATCGACCAAAGTTTCCCAGTCTGCCAAGTTAATGATTCCATGGAATATTCTCATTCTATTTATTATGACCTCGAGCCTTGAGCCCTTTTGCAATCATTTTCTCACCTAAAATCGTGGGGAGAGCTTCCCAAAGCAACCTCTTGGCTAATGTGAAGGGCACCTCATCAAAAACTCATTGTTTACTATTGATTGTTGTCTACATCTTCCACACCAAGGTATGAATCACCATTCCACTCTCTATCCTACCATTTTCTATTCTTTTCTATTCCTATCTTGCTGGAGAGACATTGGAAATGGTGCTGCAACCTTGCAACCACCACTCCAAGTGTCTACACATGATTAACCTATGATCTTCTTAGCCATCCATTGATGTTATGCCTCCATCTCATGCCTAGCATATGTATTTCTTAATTTTTCTATTAACATCATGTCATTTTGTACCAAACTGAGTTGTAGGGCATCCTATGTTCATGTTTATCACTACTATATGATTCCAATCGAATTTCTATTAATTCCCCTAGCTACTACATGCCATTTCCATGTCAATGCAATCAATCCCAACTCATGCCATGATGTTTGTCACTTGAACTTGTTAACTCAATTTGGGGCTTTTTGTTTGGACCATTGGATTGGGTAAGTTTCTTGACTTATAGTGTCCTACTACTGTTGTTAAGCATTCCTCCAAGTTTCAGATTGACCCGAACACCGGAAAACCAAATTGGGATGAAAACCCCCAAAATCCACTATTCTGTCCCGAAGGAAATTTTGGTCAATCCTTTTGGTCGATACCATCAACCAAGAACATCGACCAAAGTTGTTGCTGACAGCAACCTTCGTCAGTTTTGATCCAATTAGCATCTGATCTTCCCAATTCCTCTTCTAACTTATTATTGATGTTTGTTTAGGGTCTTAACAATTCTTTTGGACTATTTCTTGGTATTCTCAATTCATCATCAATTGAACCCAAGGTAAGGATGGTCATCTCCATAAACATATAGATCATCAACTTATGATTTATGTTCTTACTTATGAATAGAATCTCTTGATTTCGTTTAAATTTTTATAAGACTGTTATACATGTGTTAGAACAGTAGTATTGAAATCTTCATACTCTTGTCATGTTACATTATTATTCTTGTTTACTTATGTCTATGATGATTCATTTCAATATCATGATTTAACTTTTATGATAAGATGTATTGGATGCATGAAAGATGATGAACTTGAATATGTGATTGCCTACGTATGACTTGGGATTGGGGAGTGTCCTATTGATACGTCTGTCCTTAGGCATCGGAGGGAATAGTATGGGATGTTCTCCGATGGTGCCTATCGACACTCTCCCGGGTTATTGGATGACATACATAAGACAGTCTAGTTGGGTGGCTAGGTTTATCCTTGTCGTGTCAGACCCAAATCGGAAGGGCATTGAGACCGAACAACCCGTGGTAGTGTATGGTTGGATGGGCGCTCTAGGCCGGTAACCAATCCGATAGGGGACATAAACCATGCTACGGATACCCGAAAAGGGCCATTTATTGGTAGGGTTACAAATGGCTAGACTTGGGCTCACGGGCTCTCAAGACCGGTAACCAATCCGTGAGAGGACGTGAGAGCTTCCCGTTTACTATTTGTGGATGACCAATAGGGTTGATGAGTCCGAAATCCGGGATTTCGCTGACTCTAGTGTGAAGGATACCGGAAAGGATCGCCGGGGGCGAGGAATGGACGTATCTAGATCTGACTTGACCGGCTGAGTAGATGACTTGCATTGGGCTAGGCTTTACTGTGACATGCGCCAGTACTTATACCAAACGATGATGTGAGAGAGTGGTGACCTATTCCCTTACCATGGTTTTTTAGATGACTTTATCGAACATCCCTGGCAGACCCAAGATATCCTGTATGATTGAGGGGGAGTGACTGACCACCCAAAGAAGTATGGTGCTATGACTTAAAGTATGTCTACCCTAGAGACTAGCATTCATAGAGTTAGAATCATACTACATCATATGTTCCATATCACATTGCATTTTATATGTTCTGTATGTGTATGATTTCTAATTATGGAATAACTACCTTGCTGAGTTCTTCGAACTCATTCCTTTTGTACAAATGTTTTTAAATTATCCTACAGGTACCGAAGATTATGATGGCACCCCCTTCGAGACGGACTATGATTCCGCATACTACCCTTCAGGTAGTGGCATCTGTGAAAATCTGAGTGTTGGTGCCGAGGAGGATTACTATTTGCACCAGGGTTAGCCCCACGGTTGTGCGGGAGCGGCAAAGCTGGGTTTACTTCATCCATACCATTGAAGAGACTATTATTAGAGTAGAGGAAACCCTAGCTTAGTGCCCCATTTCCCTGGTGTATTTTTGGAGTATTTGGACCTGTAATTAACTTGGTTTTGGATTATCTTTAAATACTTGGACATGTAACTAACTTCATCACTATTCTTTTCCGTTGCTCTGAGAGGGTAGTTATCATACCTTCTCTCACCTTTATGATTATGTTCACACTTTGATACTATCTGTCTTCCGCACTCTGATTTATTTAATCTTATCTTATTCATGATACTTAGTATTAGTTGTTTTTACCTTGATTATCATTGTTCATGATTATGTCATTGCATATGTGGGAGGCATGGACCTACGGATCTTGATCCTTGGACTGTGGATCACATTCCCGGGTATTCCAAATGGGGTACCGGCTGGGTGGATATGACAGCGGTGACCTAACCCCCAACCATGGATTGTCCCGAGGGATGAATGACCCACTACCAAACGGCTTTGTGAGATGAGACCTTCCTAAAGAAGTACGGTGCTATGACTTAAAGCATGTCTGCCTATAGGGACCAGCATACATACATTGTTTGATTCATATTGCATTGCATTTTGTTATGTTATGCAGCATGTTGTTTATGTTGATATGATTTAACATGCCTTACTGAGTTCATTCGAACTCACTCCTGCTTGTGCAACCTCTTGTGTTAGATTCCTCTATAGGTACTGATTACTATGAAGGGCAATATGAAGAAGCACCAATTGAAGAAGCATACTACACGCAAGGTGCTGGCTACAATGAAGATCACATTGATGATCCCACGTTTGATCACGATGCGTACTACGATTAGACCTAATGTAGAGTGGGAACGTCTTAGTTGGATTGATGAAGTCCACTATTTTGAAGACATTATCTATAGAGTAGAAGACTCTTAGTTTAGTTGATTTCCATTCTTTTAGAATTACGTGCTACATTTCCATTGTAATTGTGGAGTGAGATTCCACCTCACTCTACTCCTTATTGATGTTTACATCTGGTATCATTTTTCCGCACTCTGATTGTACTGTTATTCATTTCTTTGTTTGGATCTTTTATTTATAATATTACACTTGATTTTATCCATTCACGATTATGTTATTGCATATGTTGGAAGATGATTTCCTCGATACTTGATCTTTGGGGCTGTGGATAACACACTTGGGTATGCCAGATAGGGTACCGGCTGGGTGGATGTGACGCAACCCGTGAGAGGACATAAATCACATTGCGGATACTCGTTAGATGCCATTTATTGGTAGGGTTGCAAATAGCTAGACTTGGGCTCACGACCGCTCGAGACTGGTGAGTTATATCCATGAGAGGATATAAGAGCTTCCCGTCTACTATTTGTGGATGACCAATAGGGTTGATGAGTCCGTAGTCAGGGACTATGCAGACTCTAGTGTGAAGGATACCGGAAAGGATCGTCGGGGGCGAAGAATGGAAGTATCCGGATCTGACTTGATACGACTGAGGAGGTGACTTGCATTGGGCTAGGTTCTATTGTGACATGCGCCAATACTTATAGTGGTGACCTAAACCCTAGCCATGAATTGTCTCAAGGGATGCAGGACCCAATTACCACCGGAGAACCCAAGATACCGAGATGGTTGAGGGAAGAGTGATTTGAGACCTACCCAGAGAAGTATGGTGCTATGACTTAAAGCATGTCTACCATAGAGACTAGCATATATAGAGTTAGAATCATATTTGCATCATCGGTTTCATATCATCTTGCATCATGTTATGCCTTGTATCATGTGACTTATGTATTATGGAATAACTGCCTTGCTGAGTTCTTTTGAACTCATTCCTTTCTGTGCAATTGTTTTGTTAGATTACTCTACAGGTACAGAAGTATATGATGATGCCTACCTAGAGACAAACGCAGATGAGGCATTCTACCCTCAAGGTACTAGCTACCATGAAGATTACAGTGAGGATACCGAGGGTGATTTCACTTCGTACCAAGATTAGTTCGACTATGGTGTGGGAGCGGCCGTGCTTGGTCTCATATGTTTATACCTATGAAGATATCTTGTATAAGACCGAGGAAATGATTGTGTAGACTTTTATATTGTTTTGTCTCTTTTAAAGACATGGATCTGTAAACCTTAACTTTGATTAATCTACATTCCGCTGTTACTGAGAGAGTGATTTCTGCTCACTCCCTTCCTTTTTGATTATATGCTTGGTATCGTTTAATTCCGCACTCCAATTATATTATTTCCTATCCTTATCATGATTTCATTGTTTATATGCTTTGATCTTGATTATATTATTGTTCATGATTGTGTTATCGCGTATGTGGGAAGCATGGTTGCTCGATACTTGATCCTTAAACTGTGGATCACATACCCGGGTATGCCAGGTAGGGTGTCACACCCCACCCAGCCGGTTTCCGGACACGCCCGAATACCCGTGGGGCAATACTCTCCGCAGGATCTCGGTTCGCGGCCAATCCATAACAACAATATTATATAGCATAATCCAAGAGCAAGAATATAAAAGAAAGTAAATCTAAGGTTATTACAGCGGAAGTCTAAAAATCAAACGGCGTTCTAACAACGGAAAAAGGAGGAAACAACCTAAACCCAACCCAATTAAAAGAAACTCCAAGCCTCAGAATGGCTGGACTCCAAAAGCATAATCTGCACAAGTACACATCCCATCATGCATCTTCGTATTCTCGCTCGCCAGCAGACTCTCCAAGTAGTATGAGTCGTCACAACCTGCAACAGAGTCTAAAGAAAAGACAATATTCACAGAGGATGAGTTCCACAGAACTCAGTGAGTCTAACATATCATACATCATGCATTCATCACGTACACACACACATATCAGCATATACAGTCGATGAATAAAAGAATGAACATGAAGATATGATTATAACTTCTACCATGCAGTCTCTACAGTAGACACGCTTTAAGATAACACACCAGCCTCCTCTGGGTAGTCTCATCACTCACCCTCAACAAGAGACGTCTATTGGGTTCACCACGGTAGTTGGGTCCTGTCACATCAACCATGGCTGGGGATTAGGTCAACACTCTCTCCCATCACCATTGGCCTGAGAACTGGCGCGTGTCAAGGATTTACTCTAGCCCAATGCAAAGTCGCTATGTCTCGTGCTACATGTGATCCGGATACCTTTCCTCATGCCTAAGCGCCCTTTTGGTCCAGTATCGTTCTCACCTATGAATGGAATCCTCAACGGGAAGCATCTATTGGATCCCATTCCTTAACCCTGTAGTAATCTACATATGCTAGGGTGGATGCCGTCATGTCCCCTCACGCCGCCTAACCGCCGTCTTTTGGGCGATCACGAGGTCCGTTCTAACACATGTCACTATACCACTGCATAATACCGTGGGTCTGTTTGATGTACACAGAACCCCATCCACTGATATCACGGGTCACTCGGCTTCAATACCCCTGCCGAAAGGGTAGTAGCACTCACAGGATTCTTAACCACATGCATCTAGACAACCACACCGACTATGAAAAGTGCTCTGGACATCAGAGGACAGTGTCCCATACCACAGCCGCTGATAACCCAAGCTAGGAATACCAAGATAGGTAAACCCCATTTCACAGTCACATACATTTATATGCCTCAATCAAGTGAAGTAACCAATCACATAATCACATACAATTTACATTTAATCAATTAGTCATGAGTACAGTATGACATGCAAGATTATCGAGATTATAGAAGGTAATGACAATTATCATGCAACATTACATTTTTCACAGTCCAAACACACAATGAAATTACATAATATATGTGATGTTATCCTCACCTGTTAATCGAGAATTCACGTGCAAAGTCCCACAATTTCACAAAATTAACGAATGCCCAAGACCCAATTAACCTAGCAAATAAACAAGCTAAATTAGATTTAATTCGGGATTCAATTTGAACACAGATCAAATGTGGGTTAACCGGGTCTTAATTCCAGTCAAACAAGGCGGGTCAACTCAGTCCCAAATTGACCCGGTTAACTCGGCGGGCAACTCACCGAGTCAACTCGGTCGAAAATGCTCGGTTTCGCACGAGGCTCAAAGTAGACGTGCGCAACTACCGTGTGAATCTTTCTACGGAGTCAGGAAATTATTTCCTCAACCTAAGCCCTCCAATATCACATTTAAATGAAATTACCCATCAAAAACCTCATGAAATTGGGCCAAAATTAGGTATGTTGAAGCAGACTTACCTCTCTACGCGATTATACCTCCAAATCGCAATTCCGCACCGTCGAACTACACAAACTCTTCCTCCCCAAGCTTCTTCTCCTCTTCTCTCTCCTCTTCCACGAGCTCTCTCCCTTTAGAAAACCAAAATCCCGAATTTGGCTCAATTGGGAAAGTTAAAAAGCTTTTAAGAGGTTAAATGACCATTTTGCCCTTCACTGAACAAGGACCGGTCAGATAATTTATCTGACCGCCTCCATCCGACCGCCCCCATATCTTCTTCATCCGAAGGCCGATCGCAATGAGCTTCGGAGGGTAGGTACCTTACACAATTACCAACTCAATGGTATATTTTATTTGAGATCTGAAGTCCTCTTGCATAGCTTTTTGGGCACACCAAAATGTCACTTTAATGCCTTAAGGAGTAATTTTCTCTCTCCTGGTGAAGTCAAACAAAGTGCTCAGGTCTTCATCACCGTCATTGAAGTCTATAGGATCAATTTCTAAACTTTTGGGCTCAACTCAGATGGTCAAGAGTTGACCTCATCCTGAACTTCGGGTACACGGACCTGAAATGCCGGGTTATTAGGTTAGGATTTTTAGGGTTCCCAAAAAAAAAAAAAAAGGGGGGGGGGGGAGGAAAAAAAAAAAAAAAAAAATAAAAAAAAAAAGTTTAATGAAAAAAAATTTTTATTTATTTTTTTTCCCAAAAAAAAGTGTTTTTTTTTTTTTTTTTTGTTTGGGGTTTTAAAAAAGGCATTTTTTCGCATAATAACAAAACAATTAAAAGATTAACATTGACTCTTACTTATAAAATGTATGTTCACAAATAAATGACTTCTTACCATGTTCTTTTCACTATTCCATGTCTATAAGTTTTTTCCAATCATCTAATGGAACTACCACTGGACAATTATTGACTGCCTCATCAATACTACCAACATCATCATAAAACTCTTTACGTAAATCCCTTTTAAAGGCCTTCCATTGCAGCCCCATTTTGAAATATACCCGTTTCTTACCCAAAACATCCACCTGATATCTCTCCTGCAAGAAAAAATAATTATTTATCAAAAAAGAAACATCTTAGTTGTAAATACTAATGCAAGTAAGATTGTTAATCATTTTACCTGGATTTTATTTCATAATGCTTCCTTGTAGTGAATGGGTACTTTCGTCTAATCGTCATAGTTATAGGGGAGGCTCAAACCATTTCTTACTTGTGTCCCAAGGTAAGTAATGAACTCTGCTACGTAGCCATTGTCCCCCTGTCCATATACATTAACCATGACATGCCTTATTTCTTTCGGATCCATCATTTTCGTCTTCAAAGACCATTTGGACCCCTCTTATGACGTTTCCCTACAATTGAATTCTAATATATGAGAAACAAATCAAAGGCACATAATCCAAATAAATAAAAATTTGTAAGCATATCAAAAGCATCCTCACTCAGAGTTGCAGTGCTTGAAGAAGGGGCAGAATCCATTGGATCCATTAAAAGTCACAATATGAAACACTAACAAAGAAAAACCTATAGATGTATAACATTATATTATCATTAGACATTCAATTAGTAATAATAGGCAACTATAAAAGACATTAAAATAGCAAGCAACTAGAATAAGATGGTGAGTGAATTGTATCAACAAAAGCAAATCTGAATATGATATCTTGCACACAAAACAAATGCATTAGGAAACTTGGAATATAAGATGATGCAATCTATAAACTCACATGATGAACTTAACAAGAGGAAATAATCCATGGGGAAGAATTCATCAAATCAAATAGTAGTTAACAACTGAAGGAAATCAAAACATTCACGAGAGAAGAGATGCAGAAAGCATTGAAATGATGCAGTAAAAAGACTTGTTGCTGATATGTGCTTGTGGTTCAGGTTAACAAATATCCCAAGGATATACCCCCCAACCAAAAATAAAATAAAAAATACACACAGACAACACTTTCTCCTATTTGTTGTGCATCTGACTGCTCTCACATTGGTACGGGTTACCATGGGGCCAGAGTTGTTTAGAGCTCTGATAAATCTGAATGAGACAAAAGAAAGGGCGAACCCAGTGCTAAAGGATTCTGCACAAGCAGAGTCCGGTTGGGGCAAAACTCAACATGTGAGTAGAGAATCATGGCAGCTAAGGATGTTCTAGTCTCTCCATGCATGCAGTGAATTAAAGATATTGACAACAAGCACAACTGATTGATCTAGGGCAGCAACATAGTGTAGAGAACATTACTATTAGCTACTAAATGGTGGTACTGGTTTGAACATAATCATTATACTCTTCTCAATCTGCTGGAAAAATGAATTGTCAACATTGTCAATACTTGCTGTGTAACTTCTTTTACTTTTCACATTGCCAAAGAGGTAGAAACATGCAACACTCCCCCATGAAACCTTAATCCAATAAGGTTTCACCTGGGGTGCAAGTTTGGCTTTGGCGGCCCTGATCCGCCCTAAGCCCACCCTAAGTCTGAATAGCTCGGGCTAAAGATTTTGGCCCTAAAGGTGGGTTAGGGCCAAAATATTCTGGCCCTGAACTAGGGCCAAGGGCGGGCTTGGGATTACTCTCTGACCCGCCCAGCCCATCTCGGCCCGTCCCTGATTTTGGCCCTAATCTTGGCCCTAATTCTGGCCCTGATTTGGGCCTTGATTCTGGCCCTAATTTTGATTTGAGTCTGGACACTCTACCCATATGGAGAGGAATTAATTATAATCCACATGGGTGAATATTTGACACCTGTCAAATTTTAAAAACATGATCATGTTTTGTAAAAAATTTAATAAAAATAAATTATATCTTCATTACCAATGTAGTAAGCATCCACCTGATTTTGGCCCGATCCTAACCCTAATTTTGGCTCTAGTCTTAATGTTAATTTGACCCTGATTATGTATTAGATTTTTATCCTAATCTCCACATTAACATTGATATAACTATAAGTCTCGACTTTGACCTTCAGTCATTTTGATAATATTAGACTATGAGTTCACTTTTTATATTATTTTTAAAATAATTTTTATTTTTTGAATTATGCCATTTTTAGTTCCAAAAAATCATTGATTTTTTTTTTTTTTTGACTAAGGCAAGATAAGATATTACAAATAATAAAAGCTAGTATATAGAGAATTAATATCTAACAAATCTACACCCCAACTTCTCATCATAAATATTGACATCTTTCTTTTGCCTCCAATATGATATTTTAGAGAAAAAAAAAAACTTATTAAAGACAAATAGCCATGTTTGTAACTAAAATATAATTTTCTTTAACCACGAAAAAATATCAATACTATAGTACCGTTGATTTACTTGTTAACAAAGTTTTGAATATGATTTTTTTTATTTTTTATTTTTTATGAATAAGGATATCAATGAGAGGGGTTTTCAATTTCTATCACCAAAGTAATGAGAGAGGTTTTCAATTTCCATCATCAAAGCAATGAGAGACTTTCAGAGATCAATATAAAATTATGGAGTATGAATTTATGTTTAAAGCAACACTATCAACTTATTGACTATTTTATCATTTTGTATGAGCTTGCTCTTATATTTCTATGAATTTTATTTTTACTTTACTTATGATTCTTTTATTTTTATTATTATTATTTTATGAATTTGCATTTGTTATTTTTGGTCCAAGAATATGATCAATTAAGGCTAGGGCCAAGGTAGGGTCAATCAGGGCCAGGGACAAGTCTAATTAGGGTCAGGGCCAATTAGGGCCACGGACAGGGTCAATCAGGGCCAATCAGGGCTAGGGGCAGGGCCAATCAGGGTCAGGGCCAATCAAAGTCAAGGCCAATTAGGGTCAGTTAGGGCCAACTCATCCCAACCCGGCCCAAATAGAGCCAATTAGGGCGGGAATGTGCTTGGCTTGGCCCTCTAGGGCTTAGGGCTAGGGACAATAATCTTTGGCCCTGAACTAGGATTAGGGTGGGAATGGGCTCAGATTATAACATATAGGGCTGGGCTTGGGATTGCAAAAGCCTGGCCCAGCCCAGCCCAGTTGCAGCCCTAGTTTCACCTTGCAAGTTGATCCAAAAAGCATGCGCAGGAATATCTTAATCAAATCTACTGTTAAAGAAAAAAAAAATTAATGCAATATATATGATTCCTTAATTGCAAAACAGGGGAAACTTTTAAAATATAAACAAAGGAACTTGATTATTAGTGTAATTAAATGCATAAACAGGCGCTACCTTAAGAGCCCTCACAGCATGATTTATTGTCATATGGGTTTATGGTCCCATGCATGTTATTTTTATTATATCATCTAATACTTACAGCACATCGTAGTTATGTCCCCACAAAGTACCTTGCAAGCTAAGGTACCCTACAAAGTAATTAACAATAAAATATAGGTATATAACTTCTAAGCATGCATTCTTATCAATGGAAGACATATGAGCTTTGTAATAAATGCAGATACTGCTAAGCATGCATTCTTATCAATGGAAGACATATGAGCTCTGTAATAAATGCAGATACAGGCAATTGAAGCTAGATTTCGTCCAACCAAAGAAAAAAATCATTTCAAACCAATAAATGCAGACTGTAGTACATGAATTCAACTGGAACTCTGAAGCAAGGAACGATAGTTCGTTCAAATCGCTCGGTTCGCTACCCAGCGAACCGAGCGAAAGGGCAAAATATCGCCAAGATTTCGCCCCAAATTGTTATTAAAAATTCAAACCCACATGCGTTTTGGTTTTTTTACATAAAATAATATTATGTGAAAAGTCGATTAATCAAATCGGATTTATGTTTGCTTTAAGGGTTTTTGTTTTTTGTGCTTTTTTAAACAATTTTATGGTCATTATTTAAGAGCCACGTGACATGAGGCTCAAATGCCAAAAAGGTAAAGAGGTATGATTTACCAAATGTTTATACTTTCATAAATGACTAAGAATGACGGTTGCGTGTACATAATCTCATCTTCATCTTCTCATCTTCATCTTCACCATGGACGGTCGGTCGGACGAACTCTCGCCAGCAGTCGCTAGAGCCTAGAAGTCACTGCATCTACATCTAGATGATAAAGCGAGGCTCAGATAGGCTCAGGTAGGCACCCTAGGTTTCGTCGCCTCCATTCTTCTCCCTGCTTCTCCCACGGCTATCGCTATTGCTGCTGCTGCCGGTGGTGCCTTTGGGCGCCGGTAAAAGACATACTACCACCACCAACACCAAAGGCAGCACTGATGAAGACCTGGAGTTCCCTCGGATTGACGGAGAGAAAGAAGAGAAAGACTGAAAGAGGCGATCAGTGTTGATTTTCCAGCGAGATATCGCCGGATTTCGCTAGTTCGGCAAGATATCGCCGAAAAATCGGCGATATCCGACAGATATCGTTTCGCCCCCTGGTTTCGTTTCGCCGGGGGGCGAAACTGGCGAATTTCGCCGAAATAACTTTCCATGCTTTGAAGCATCATAAATTACCCAGATCAAACAAATACATAATATTATTGCATTGCAATTCTCAGTTATACCCCAGCTACTTCGTTTACTTGTCAAACTGTTCTTGAGAGTAAAGTTATTGCATTTTATTTTTCATCTAACTTATTGTCTAAAGTTATGATGGGCCAGCGATGGTACGTACCTTCCTGTCTTCTCCTATAAAGTTATGACTGACTAAAGATATCTATCATCTCCTTGTATTGGTAGTCTTCTCTACTCAACTTCTTGTCACATCTTATATTGATACAGGTTATAAGTTATGATCCTGCAACAAGCTCATGCTTGGATGAAAAATAATACGATTTTAAATTCAAAATTCCAAACCTCACCACACTGTTGTCCAAAACCAGATAGTCCCTCTTTAATACAATATAATTAATGCAGAATAGTTTTTTTTTTTGGTAAACAGCACTTCATTTATATAACTAAACAAAGTACAAGCACACCTGCATGAGAACACAAGGTTCAAATCGAACCAAGGAGCGGCAAAAGACCAAACTGTCGTACATGCAATAGACAGGGTCAGCCAGGGTAAGGGTTGGGTCAAGCCCAAAGTGGATCACAGCCACAAAGCCCTTAGAACAAGAATACCAAAACAACATCAACACCCTCAAAGGGGGACAACTTACACGCCTCAAGGGCGGACATAACACCCACATAGGGGGACAAAGTACACGCCTCAAAGGCGGATTCAAAACTCCTACAATTACAACGATGGTAGCAGCGAAAGTGTGGAGAAGGTTCAAACCTCCCATCCAGCGATGCCGTAAAGGCGTACCGGTCAAGCTCGACGCAGAAGAACTTGGACCCAGACTTGGAGTTGTTCTGCGGTGTGCACCAGGAAACGCTGTAACCAAAGGAGCTGTTATGAAAAAAAAGAAAATTAAAAATAAAAACAAAGCACTGCAACCACAGATCTAAGGGGAAACCCTAGATCTGGTTATTAATGGAGAAAGCGCAACGGAGGCGGGAAAGAGGGAGGCGGAGACGGGAAAGAGAACGGAAAAGAGAACAGATGAAAACAGAGAAAACGGGAGAGAGAAACAGAGAGGGCGGGAGAGTGAACAGAGACGCCGGGAGAGAGAAAACGGGAGAGAGAAACAGAGAGGGCGGAGGAGGTAAGAGAAAACGGGAGAGAGAACAGAAGGGAAAGAGAGAAACAAAAGGGAAAGAGAGAGAACGGGAGGAGGTAAACAAAACTGAAAGAACAGACGGGAGAGAGCAGGAGGAGAGGAAGAAAAACGGAGTTGGAGGAGACGGGATGGAGACCGGAGACGGGAAGAAGAACAAGGGAGGCGGAGAGACTACTCAGGCGAGCCTCTCCGCCTCAAGCGTGTCGACCTGGAGGAGTTGCAGAGCTAAGGGGTTGCTTCACCTTGCAGTGATTGAGCGCTTCTCTCATTAATGCAGAATAGTTGTAGCATATCCTTCTCACTTTATATGGACAAGTGAAGTAAACCTGGATTGTGGACATTTCAAGCATCCCATACTTCACCATGACATTTACATTTCACCAGGGAAGTTTAAGAAAATAACTTTTCTAAAGGATTTCACAATTATTGGATCCCAACTCTACCAAACCATGGCAACCAATGAGATCCGTTGATGATAATAAAAATAACTAGAAGAGACTTTTACTATTCAGCTAATGCAAAACCTTCACTGCCCATGCCATCACATGTTTCCAACCCCCAGCTGACCTTGTCATACACTGGATACAATCAATCCGTTTCCTTCTTACATCCTCAATTACTCAGAAATCAGGACATCATATGCTATTAAATACTTAAATCAAGGACTTGATCAACATTCACAAACTCATCTAGGGGGGTAACCATTAAACACCTATGAAATCTTTGACAAATGTTTACTCAAATCTTCTAGAAAAATATTGGTTCATTCTATTCTATCTCAGTGGAAGTTTCATTTTCTCCAAGATCAAGGGGCTCTTCATTCGATCTTCTACTCACTTCCTGTAGCATCCTCACCACCCGTCTCATTGATGGACGGTTTGTTGGACTTTGACTAGTGCAGAGGAGACCAATATTTAGGAACTTGCAGATGTCTTCCTTGAAACGAGGCTCCAACTTTGGATCAATGACATTATCAATTCCTATCTGACCCACGGTCATGCTGCGGACCCATTTCACCAAATCCTCGTCGCCGAATTCAGGATCAATGGGGAGTCTTCCTGTGACTAACTCTAGAAGAACCACTCCGAAACTGTATGTATCACACTTCTCATTCACCCGAAGAGTATATCCATATTCTGCATCAAATTCAAATACAAGTTCAGAAAGATATCAATAATATTGTGATATCAGCTAGTAAGAAAGAAAGATATACATAAGTAATCAACAAGCTAATAAAATCCTACCAACCCACAAAATAAAGGAAGCCAAGATGTTTAATGCTATATACATGCAGCACACTGATTGAGCTTGGGATGGATGGTATGACAAACCTGGAGCAATGTAACCATATGAACCAACTATCATGGACATGGATTTCTGTCCGTTCCCGCCAGTCATGTCAACCACCTTAGCAGTCCCGAAATCGCCCACCCGCGCCCCAAAATCCCCATCCACCAAGATATTGTCTGACTTCACGTCTCTGTGGACAATTGGGGGGACACAATCGTGATGCAGATAGGAAAGCCCCTCTGCTGCATCCACTGCAATCTTATATCTCATTGGCCAATCCAACAAGCTCCCGTTGCTTCTGTGCAGCAAATCACCCAAGCTTCCATTTGGCATATACTCACAAACAAGAAGCCTGCAATCACTGGTAGTACAACAACATAATAATTTGACAATATTTTTGTGCCTAATCTTCCCCAGTGTCTCAACCTCTACCTCAAAACCATCATTTGGAACCTCACCTCCCCTGAGCTTCTTCACAGCTACTACCTCTCCATTACCTAGTACTGCCCTGTAAATGTTCCAAGAAGCTCCAATGCTGATCACATTATCTTCATTCAGGGAATCCAAGATTTCCTTTTCACTAAAACCCAGTTGGTAGAACGGAGTTAAAGTCCATTTGGGTTTGTCGTTACCATTGTTCACGTTCGTCAGACTTGGGTACCTGCAGTAGAACCACCTGACGTATCCAATAAGGAAAACAACGCACGCAATAAATATAAATACTGAGCGAAGCGACCACACGAAAACTTGGTGGTCCCTAGCTTGACTTCTTCTTGTGAAGTGATTCGGTAGTAGATTCCCACACAAGCCTGGATTGCCCAATAAGCTATCTCTGTAAGTTACCTTGTCGATGAGAGGAGGAAGGTCTCCCGATAAGTCGTTATTGGATAGATTAAATCTGCTCAGCTTCAAGTTCTGCAATTGGAGAGGGATATTTCCAGAGAAAAAATTTCCGGACAGGTCTACTCCCACGAGCACGGGCAAGCTACCAATTTGAGCCTGGATTTTCCCAGAGAGCTCATTGTTGGCAAGGTTCAACTCATCGAGCTTCTTTAACGAGGACAGGAAACCAGACAGAAGCTCACCAGACAGTTGATTATTGTGAAGATCCAGCCTAGTGAGCTTAGTGAGCTTTGCCAATGTAGCAGGGAGAGGCCCTGTAAAGCGATTATTACCACCAGAAAACATGACGAGATTCTTCAGCATTCCAATTTCATTAGGTATGCGTCCATTGAACCTGTTTTCAGAGATGAGCAAAACGGAAAGATTAGAAGCCCCAGAAATCATTTTCGATATCTCACCGGAGAATGAATTCCCCACAAGCTCAAGTAGATTCACATTGGGCAATCCCCAAAATGCTGCAGGAACCTCACTTGAGAGCCGATTACCCATCAATCGAGCTCTCCTCAAGCTTAAACAATCACCGAGGCTCTCTGGAATCTGCCCAGAGAATCTGTTATACATGAGAATTAACTGCTGAAGACAGCCCTTTGCGCACAAATAAGCCGGTATCTCGCCTGAAAATTGATTGTATGCAGCATCCAACATCTGCAACGGGGAATACTTCCCAAGGTCCTTGGGCAGCTCCCCGGTAAGCCGGTTTTCGGAAATCCTCAAATCATAAAGGTATGGAGACCTGGTAATGCATGCTGGCAAAGTTCCCTCCACCTGATTGTGATAAATGTCCAGCGACTCCAAAGGTAAGCCGCACAACTCGTTTAGATTCAACCCTTTCAAGTTGTTCCCAGCTATATCAAATCTTCTCAACCGCTTCAAATTGGACATTCCAGCAGGTAGCCCACCTGATAGAAAATTGAAATAGAGCTCAATTTGTACAACATTCGAAAGGTTGGTAATGGAGCTGGGAATGGGACCGTGAAGATAATTTTTAGCCAAATCCAAGTCCTGCAAGTGTTGAAGTCGGCCGAGCGAGTCTGGAATCTGACCCACAAGATTACACTGAGTGAGCCAGAGGGCTTCGAGACGACTCAAGTTACCGAACTCCGGAGGAAACCGACTCGGTGCGAAAGGGTTGTATGCCAAATTAAGTTGTTTCAAACTAGAAATGTTTCCAAGGAATGACGGAACGGTTCCATTCAACCAATTTGCAATGAGTGAGAGCACCTCAAGGTGTGGAAATCGGCCGAAGCTAACCGGAATATCGCCGGAGAAGTTGTTTTCGGTGAGGTCAAGGTGTCGAAGATTTGGGATATCAGACAGGGAAGAGGGAAGGGCACCCGCCAAATAGTTAAAAGCGAGGTTGAGATGTTGGAGATTCCGACACGCAAAGATTCCATCAGGAAGGGAAGAGTTGATGCTATTGTTGAAGAGGGAGAGAGAAGAAAGATTATGAAGGCGACAGAGAATGGTAGGAAAGGGTCCGGCGATGTTGGAGTTGGAGAGGTTGACGGAGGTGACGGAGCCAGTGAAAGAGTCGCAGTCGATGCCCTTCCATTTACATGGAGTCTCCTGTCCATCAACATTCCAGTTGGAGAACGCTCCGTCAGGGTCGTCAAAGCTCTGTTTCACCTGCAGCAGGTACAAACCTTCCTGGTTGAGGTTGAGAGAGAGAACCAAATTTGGTACTGTGACAAGAAGAAGAAAGCATAACAAGAGAAACGGAGAAAAGCAAGCCATGAGGCCAATATATTCTGGTTATTTCTTCTTTGGAAGCACGGCTTGACACCCAGAAATGAAAACTAAACTCAGGGGAAAGATGAAGCAGAACAGTGTAAGCAACTCAATGTAATATCAACTCAATACGATTAAGCTCGAGGCTACCGATAATCATTACAGAAATGCATTGTGCTTCTCTTCGACACTTGGAATTGAAGAAGAAGCTCGGGAAGAGAATAAGGAGATGAGGAAGACAGCCTTCTATTAATAGTGGATATCGGGCCGAAGTTTAATAAATTGTCGGTTGTGGAAACGTCAGTCCTCGTGCGCTTTAATTCCTCGTGCGCTGTCGACCAGATCAAGTTTAATTCCTCGTGCGCTTTAATTCCTCGTGCGCTGTCCACCAGAAATGCCTCTTTAGGTTTTACAAAAACTGACCCAAAAAAATAAAAAAAAGAAAGAAAGAAGAAAGAAGAATGGAAAGAAAGAGAAGCAACACTTCAAGTTGGGCAAATCTTTTTTCATTGGTCCGTAAGTATCGTTTACCTATTCTTTAGCATTCTTTCTTTCTTTTTATACCCAACACATGAGGCTTATAGTCGTGAGGACCGTCTCGTCGTCAAGCTATCACTGAAGTAGCTCTCGTTTGTAGTCCGCCGATGGCGTGATTCTGTCCGCTGATAGCGTGCCGTTTGTAGTTCAGTTACCATTTGTGTTACGAAATTAGTTTCCTCACCATCCCAAAGATCATGGAAGGAGAATCGTCAGGGTCTGGACAACCAGAACCACCCACACACCCTCTGAATGATCCGTTTATTCTAGATGAAGCTACAGAAGAATCGCTGGATGAAGCACAAGATCTTGTGCTAGCTGGGAGAGTTCTAAAAGGCAGACCGTATCGTCGTCAAGCTATCACTGAAGGACTTGTTAAAATCTGGAATCTTAACAAATAGGTTGAGATAAATGAAGCTGAAGATTCTCATTACACTTTCCATTTTGAGCATAAACTTGATGTGGAAAACGTCTTGGCTGGATGCCCCTGGTCTCTAGCAGGTAACCTGCTCGTTCTAGAGAGATGGAATGCTGAAGGAGAAAGGGACTTAAATCACACGGAAATGTGGTCGCAACTCCATGAACTTCCAAAAGAGCTTCTGAAACTAGAGTTGGGTGTTCAACTGGCAAAGAGGCTAGGAGAACCGAGTAAAGTTATGATAATAAAGGGTGAGGTAAATGGAAAAAGGGAGGAGTATATCAGATGCAGAGTTAGAATCGATATCAGACTTCCTCTAAGCCATGAGATAATCATTCAGAGAAGAAAAGGCACTCATCTAAGAGCTCAGGTCAAGTGTGAAAGGCTACCACTATTCTGCGCTTATTGTGGTATTATAGGTCATGAAGACTTGAAGTGTGACGCACTCTTTGAAGACCAACTTTCCCATACTCAAGCTCATGGAGGCTGTTGCCCAAGAAGATGTCCATCAGCTCCTAAAGCTATCCTTGACCCCCTGATCAAAGCGACAGTCCCTCAGATGAGAATCCAGACCAATGCTCCACTCATGTTCGCCGACGGAGTCACACCGGAGAACCAGCAGAGCCAAGAACCAAAGGAAGGAGATGGTGTCAGACAACAAGTCAGATCTCGAGCCGCTCTACAGCAGTATGGTACAACCTCAGTGGGGGACTCTCTGAGGCAAACAGCTTTACAAGTGAGAAGTCAGACCTCTGTAACTACTGTCCAAACTCCTTTAAATCTTCATCCCTTAACCCTTCAGTCGGATCAAAACCTTGGAAACCCAATCAACCAAAACCTTCCTTCCCAACCCCATTCTCGTACCCACATAGAACCTAGAGCTGACCACCCAAAGTCAACAGTCCAACTGCCCCCTACTTTAATCTCAGCTTTACAGTCCCATGTAAACCAACATCCTGAGAACACCAATGCTATCCTTTCTCTTATCCCAATACTGACCAATTTTTCTCTTTCCACTAACACTCTACCCCAACAAACAACTTTTCATCTCAGTGACCAAAATCAACCAACTGTCACCAATATAGGTACCTCTCTACCTTTATCTATTAGTGGTACAAATCAAATAACCCATGAAATCTACAACCCTAACCAAAATACCCATTTCATGCAAGCCCATACTAACCACCCTCAACCCCCAAGCCCAACCCATCCAATGACTATACCTCCTACCCAAAAGCCCATTACAGCCCCGTTAATACAACCTGAACCACCACAAACCATCTATGGAAACCCACCTATCCCACCTGAGACCTCTCTTGGCAACAGAAAGGAAAACAAAGCTCAACCCACTTTTGATGAAGGTAAAAATAACAGAGTGAAGAGGGTGAGAATTGAAAGAGATGAGGAACTCACCAGCATGGAACATGATCTGATTACCGAGCAAGATAATTTTTTATTGGAATACCCCTTGGTGGCTGGGGAGAATCAGCCCCAAGGGGAGTCATGAAAGCCCTTAGTTGGAACTGCCAGGGGGTGGGGAGACCCCTGACAGTTCAAAGTTTGAAACACCTCACCCAGTCTACTAAACCAGACATTGTATTTCTTATGGAGACACATTGTAAGGGCAAGAGAATTTCACGTTTAAGGAGGAAGCTGAATTTGTCTAACCAATATGAAGTAGCATCCATTGGTAAGGCAGGAGGAATGTGTTTGTTCTGGTCAGATAATATCAAACTCCGGGTCTTATTTGCAAATATGAGGATTATTGACACAATTATTTCAGAAAAATTCGGAGAGGAATTCTACTTAACTTTTGTTTATGGGGATCCTATTCGAAATCATAGAGGGAAGGTGTGGGAGATGCTTACTGAAATTGGAACACATAGAAGGAAAGAGTGGGCTTGCATGGGTGACTTTAATTCTATACTTACGTGGAGGGAGAAGCAAGGGGGTAGAAAACACAGCAGAGATGAGTCATCGGGTTTTGGTAGGATGATGGACCAATGTGGATTCATTGACTGCAGATCACATGGCCCTCTTTACACCTGGACTAATCGTCGCAAAGGGGGAGCTTGCATCAAAAGTAGGCTTGATAGAGCTGTGATTAATGATCCTTGGAATCGCAAATTTCCTGATATGGTGGTGAAGGTACATTCTGTAGTAGGCTCAGATCATCTTCCAATATCAATAGATACTGAGGGGGCCAAACCGGAAGGAACTAAGCCTTTTAGGTTTGAAATGATGTGGTTTCTTAATGAAGATTGCAAGAAGGTTGCAGCTGATGCATGGAATACCTCCACAATGGGTTCAAGAGGTGATAAACTAATGCAGAAAACTCTCAGTTGCAAGAAAAAATTTATGGAATGGAATAAGAAAGTTTTTGGTCAAGTGGAGCAAAAGATTTAAACATATTTGAAGGAACTTGAGTATCTTCAAGATGCATTTCCAACTCCTAAAGTGCAGGCCAGAGAAGAAGAAATTCAGGATTTACTAAGAGCAGAATTTCAGAAAGAAGAAATTAAATGGCTTCAAAAATCTAATCTTCACTGGGCAAAGGAAGGGGATAGGAATACACGTTTCTTTCACTCTTCTACTATTCAGAGACGTAAATCTAATAAGATTGTTAAGCTCAAATTGGAGTCTGGGGAGTGGTTACAGTCTTCAAAGGAAATTAGGGAGGAAGTGCAAAGAAGATATGGTGATATTTTCAAATCTGAACAGGTGGACGAGGAAGCTTTGAATTTGGTCATGGCAGCAATTACGAGTCGTGTTGATGAAGTGATGAATGACCACTTATGTAAGAGTCCCGATGAGGCCGAGATCAAGGAAGCTTTATGGGGGATGGCTCCACTAAAGAGTCCCGGTCCAGATGGTCTACCTCCAGGGTTCTTTCAGAGGCTATGGAAACTGGTGAAATCTGACCTTTGCCATTTTGTTGCTGAATATTTTAGTACTGCTAGTTTACCTACTGTTGCAAATGTTACTTTTGTTTGTTTAATCCCTAAAGTGGACCAACCTGAACAAGTGGACCACTTTAGGCCAATCTCACTTTGTAATGTTGTCATAAAGGTTATTAGCAAAGTAATGGCATCGAGGCTTAAGGTGTACCTGGACTCTATCATTTCTTATCCTCAATCAACCTTCATCCCCAATCGCCTAATTTCAGACAACGTTCTAATAGCTCATGAGGCATTCCACTACATCAAGCACAAAAAAAAAGGGAGGAAGAGGTTTATGGCAATAAAGTTGGACATGCGAAAAGCATATGATAGAATGGAGTGGCCATTCATTCAAAAATTAATGCAAGCCTTGGGTTTTTGTGAGAAATGGATCAGGTTGACTATGGGTCTTGTTACGTCAGTTTCTTATCAGGTATTGATTAATGGATCTCCCCAGGAAAGAATTATCCCATCTAGAGGCATCAGACAAGGAGACCCGTTATCTCCAGCAATTTTTGTCCTCTGTTCTCAAGCACTTTCAGCTATACTTCTCGAAGCTGAACAAGCTGGGATAGTGAAAGGAATGAATGTTAGAAACAGGTCAAAACCTCTCTCTCATCTTCTATTTGCAGATGATAGCCTAATCTTTTCTGAAATGAAAGTGAAGGAGATCCACAACCTCAAAGCTTGTTTGGACTTCTACTGTAAAGCAAGTGGGCAAAGTATCAACTTGGAGAAATCTTGCCTTACATTTAGTCCAAATACGCCTTCAAAAATAAAAAGATGGTTCTCCCGGATACTAAAGATAAAGTATGGCGATGGACCGAAGAAATATCTTGGTTCGCCAGTTCAGTTCGGGACTTCAAAGGCGGATCTTTTTAAAGAACTAAGGGAGAAAACATGCAAGGCAATCCAAGGGTGGAAGGGTAAGCTACTATCACATGCTGGGAAAGAAGTATTGATAAAGTCTGTGGCCCTCTCCTTAAATTCATATGCAGCTTCACATTTCAAACTACCAAGCTCTCACCATGAGAAGATTAAACAAGCAGTCACACACTTCTTTTGGAATGGGGAAGGAGAGAAGAACAAAATGTGTTGGATAGCTTGGGATAAACTCTGCAAATCTAAGGAAAAAGGTGGCTTCGGTTTCAGAGACCCAACTATACAGAATAAAGCTCTTCTAACCAAGCTTGCTTGGAGACTGTGGAGTAACCCCACCTCTTTTTGGGCTGAATTCTTTAAGAGTCTTTATTTCCCAAATAGCTCCTTTCTGGAAGCAAAGAAGAATGCCAATGCTTCTTGGGCATGGAAAGGGATATTGGAAGGAAGGAAATATCTGATGGAAGGTTTGGTATGGGTGGTCGGGAAAGGAGATAAAATTCATATTTGGAGAGATAAATGGATACCATCGCACTCTGAGAAGCGGATAAAGCATTTGGAATATCAATCGGATGCATATACTTGGGTGGCTGATTTAATAGATGCTAGCACAAGATGTTGGAAGGAGGACTTGATCAGGTCAATGTTTCATCAAGAAGATGTGGATGCTATCTTAAGTATACCATTAAGTGTGTTTCCTAAAGAAGATAGTCAGATTTGGGGAGAAACAAGAAATGGGGTGTTTACTTCTAAATCAGCATACCATATGCTCAAGAATCGGATGGATACCACTCTTGTGAGCAGGACAGACGAGGTATGCAAAGAAACTTGGAGAAACATCTGGAGTTGTGACTCAGAACCAAAGGTGAGAAGTTTTATGTGGAGAGCATGTGCGGGCGGTGTCTCATCTGCTGAAAATTTGGTTCGTAGACAGATCAACATTGACCCCAGTTGCCAGCATTGTGGTGGAGCCCTTGAATCTATTGATCACATTTTGTTTGAATGTGATTTTGCTAGAGCAGCGTGGCACGCCTCCCCGCTTGGTTACCATCCCCCAAATGAACCAAAGCTCCATCGTTTTATTGAAAGCTGGAAATTTCTTAGTAAGGAGAAAAAGAGCTCCAAGGAGTTAGCGGGCTTGGCATCATACTTGTGCTGGAATATTTGGAAGGATCGAAACAGGTTTATGTTTGATGGGTCATCAATGCAGCCTGATGTGACGGCATGTAGAGTGGTGAAGGAATGGGAGACTTTCCTTCAGGCCAAACAACTCATCCTCACCTCAAGCCCAAGTGAAGTGGTCCAGAAGCGGAAAGTGGATCAGAGACCCAAATGGAGGACACCAATGGAACCTTACTTCAAGCTAAATTCAGATGCGAGTCTTAACTCTAATGGTTCAGGCATTGGATTTATCATTAGAACCCATACGGGAGAGGTTCGCCTTGCAGTTTCTGACCCAGTCCGGTTTGGTGATGTTTTGCTGGGGGAGGCCTTAGCAATGAGAGAAGGTCTTATATTGGCCATTGGTGAAGGAATTGACTACATTATTGCTGAGTCTGATAGCTTGGAACTCATAAATTCCATTAATGGAGGTATGCCAACAGCCGTAGTAGCAAGAGAGGTTGTATCGGACATTATCCAGTTGGGTTTGTCCATTGTGGATTGTAAGTTTTCTTATGTTCCCAGGTTAGGTAACAGTGCGGCTGACCGCCTGGCTAGGAAGGTCACGTCTGTTTCGGGGAGGACGTTTTGGCCACTTTCCAATCCCTGGTTCCTTGACTTGACGGAGTTAAGCCCAGTGTGTTGTTCCCGTCTTTCTCAATAGAAGTTTAATTACCAAAAAAAAAAAAAAAAAGTATGGTTTACCTTACAGAGAAGCAACGCTTCAAGTTGGACGAATCGTTTTTTCATTGGGTAAGTATCATTTACCTTACAGCTGTATTAAACACCTTCCTTGTTGTAACTTTTTTCGGTAAATTCAAATTTTATTCATAAAATGTTTTCTAAATCCGAAGCTACCCTTGTTAGTTTAAACCTAAATCACCATTAATTAATATTACTTTTAAAATACAAACTGTTGATATGTGTCAATTGTCCAGGGGCTTTGCTTTGTTCTTTTTCATGTATTTGGGATGAGTGTATTATGTAATTGTTATTGGGGGCAGTTTGGTAATTTTGGTGTTTGGTATATAAGCTTCTTTTAGAGGTTTAGGGTTGACCATTATTAATTCTTCTCTGGAGAGTTTGTTTGAGTGACAGAGGCAATGTGAAATTCTGCAAAATCCTAATCCAAAAATCTATGGTGTAGCTTTGGAAATTCGGAATGCGAGAAGAAAGCAACTGTGGACCATCTAAATTGAAACTATTGGATTTGATTTTGAACTTATGAAAGTAGATGGAGATGATGTTAAGTTGAATTAATACTACAACCGTATACACGGAATCAATTCGTTCATATTTATTCTGTGAAGTCCCATTCTTGTAACCTGGTCCACATCAAACTCTAGCATTCATTTTTCTCTAAAGTTAGGCTTGAACTTTTGCGATTTCTATTTCATAGTTTTGTGGTGTATGACTATATGATTTGGAGAAGACAGTCAAATTAGAAAATAATTGCTATGATTTGATGAAGAGGTAAACACTAAAAAGTAAGACCAGTAAATTAAATCAGCATTCATTTTAGTGCCACCAGCTATGGTGTCAAAATGCTTCACAATTGACACGCTTATAAACCAATAGAATCATTTCCGTATTAAAAATCATTGCTCCACCACACCTTCCTCTTCATTTTTATTTTAACACCTTTCATCTCATGGGTCTGGGATTTGGTTGAGTTTGGGTTTTTAAGCTTTCTAGCAGTTGAAGTCGAGCTGATTGAATGTTAATTTCTTTTGGTGGACTTATTCCGGCCCACAGAGTCATGGTTTGGGCTTTCTCAGCAATTTGAGTTGTTGGGTGAAGTTTGAGATTTGAGATGGATCAAATGTAACCCAACGTCGGAACCCAACAAATTTCTACCTAGATGTGGTGTAAGGAAAAAGGGTAAAACAAATTAGTGAAGAGAGAGGGGTAATCTACTTCCATGACGTGTACTCGAGTAGTAGGGAAGGTGATGAAACAGAGTGCAATCATTTCCAATCCCAACTAGGATTGCTGAGACGGGTTGTCCTGTTGATTCTGATCGATGATGATGTATAGTGATATGGTCGACCTCAATCAATTTGCTTCAGTAGCATATCGCCGACACAGGGCGATATGTCGCCACATTCGCCATATATAACAACCTTTCGTTTGTTTTTTGTCGATTTTTCGTTCGCTTTTTGCCAAAGTGATGTAGGGCCTCTAAAAGCTCCGCGGGCGCTGCCCCCTTCCCCCCCCCCCCCCGCCCCCCCCCCCCCGCGGCGGCCTCCCCCGCCCCGCCCCCCCCCCCGCCCTCCACCGGGGAGCGGGACCCCCGTATCCGTCGGCAACAATATGTGAAGCATAAGCCATACTCAACATAGTTATATAATGAATTGTAAACTTTAGTACATCTCTTTACTACTTAATTGGGCGGTTCGAGTGGGTTATGTACTAGTATTCCATACATAATAGTTAATACGTTTTAAACAGAATACGTACATACGTATATACGAATTTTAAAAACCAAAACCAACCCCGTTCATTTTCAATTTTCAAAATCTTTTGAAATACACAAAACCTCATCTTTCACCGCCAGTCTCATTTGTACGTCAGAAAGGAAATGGAGCTCTAAAAATCGAATGAGAGAAGAATAGCAAGCAAGCAAGAAATCGAATGAGAGAAGAAGAAGAACAGCAGTTGGCGTTAGTTGAGAACAAAGAAGAAGAAGAAGCAGAGGAGAAGAAGAAGAAACCTGGTTCCTGTAGAGAACGAAGTCGAAGAAGAAGAAACAACAGCCCTAGTTCGAGTTGTGTAAGGTTCCTGCGCTTTGAAGAAGAAGAAACCCTCAAAATCCCTCAAATTCAAAACCTTCTATGATAAACCCACAACAACACTTCGTTATTCTTCTCGGTCTCTCTTCTTCAGATAACTGACTTCAGTTAAGAGGTAACATTTCATCTGCATCACTTTATGCACAAGTTGGTTTTGTTGAACACAATAGGTTGAGTCTAGCTTTTTATTTTACTAAAACTAGGCCTGTAAATGGACCGGATTCGGCTCGGATACACCAGTATCCGAATCCGAATCCGATTAGCAAATCCGTTATCCATATCCGTATCCGAATCCAGCAAAAATTTAGAGAAGGCATCCGAATCCGAATACCGCTATCCGAATCCGATTATCATCTATTTTTTTTAAAAAAATGTTAAATACTTTATTCTATACGGATAAAAATTTATCCGGATATTATCGGATCCGATAAGCAATTATCCGAATCCGAATCCGGTTGCTTAACGGACGGATACATATATTTTCCGGTAAGAAAATGTTCGGATACGGATACCCTTAAACGAATACGAATGCGAATTCAGAGGCGGATTTCGGCTATCCATTTACAGGTCTAACTAAAACTAAATAAAAAGTGATTTTTACAGGTTGGCTTTTTATCTTCAAAGACAAACTTCATTGTTGTGAAAGATGAGGTTTTGTGTATTTCAAAAGATTTTGAAAATTGAAAATGAACCGGGTTGGTTTTGGTTTTTAAAATTCTTATATACGTATGTACGTATTTTGTTTAAAACGTATTAACCATTATGTATGAAATACTAGTACATAACCCACTCGAACCGCCCAACTTGGACTGTCAAGGGCAATGCTGGACCAAACCAAACCCACAAAACCCATGTTTTATGAGGTTTTATTGATTTTTTAATGGAGGGATGATGCGCACCGTCCGATCTAATTGGACGGTGCGCTTGACCGTCAAGCGCATTTATTAGGCACTACTGAAGCAAAATTGGACCTCAATAGCCCAAACCTGCTAGACGGTTATCAAACCGTGGTCAAACTAGTAGCGTGCCATGCACGCCAAGGGAAGAACTGTAACCAACTTTTCTTCGACCCTCCGATAGCATCACAGGAAAAACAGGGAAGGCGTGGTCCGTTGTAGAGCCCAATAAGGACTTTTCTCTCACAGTTCAAAGGAACACCCTAAATTGAAGGATCAG
Organism: Hakea prostrata; assembly: GCF_041222555.1. NCBI lineage: Eukaryota > Viridiplantae > Streptophyta > Magnoliopsida > Proteales > Proteaceae > Hakea > Hakea prostrata. Next base: position 910,972 of record NC_142600.1, read on the forward strand.
GAGCGGGGCGGAACCCGGGGATTCAATATTGGGGGGGTGGGGTGGCGAAGAATAGAAATTCAGATTGGGGAAGCACCAATATTTTTTTACCACACATATTGTGTGGGCCCTATGAATTATATTACTATATTAAGGAATAGGTCCACAAATATTTTGTGGGGCCCACACATATTTGACAAAAATAGGTAAACTATTGATAATGATATTTTTTTCAACAAAATATAGGTAAATTAAAGTACAACAGAAAGAAGAAAAAAACCCCATGACTTCAACCCTAAAAAGTCGATGCAAACCAATTTCTTTTTTTTTTTTTTTTTTAAGGTAAGAGATGCAAATTAACGGTAGTTAGTTACTTTACTCACGATAGACATTTTATTTCACAATATAAAATCAAATAACAAAATTGCAGAAGAAATAAAGAAACAAATAATATAAAATAAAAAAATATTTAAAAAATGAGAAAGAGAGAAACAATAGATAAATTGAGAAATAGAAAGATTACCCAATTGTAGAGAAGATTTTTCTTTTCCAAATTTTCCTTAACTCACGCTTATAGAAAGGAAGAATAAATATGAAAAAAAGAAACAGAAGAGAATAAACAGGAAGAAAAGATGAGATATGAGAGAATAAATAGGGATTGAGGAGTTTCTAATTATAAATGACATTTTAAATATCTAATAAGAGTTTTTTTTCAAAAATTTCCTTTAACCCATGTTTATAGAAAGAGGAGAGAATAAATAGGAAGAAAACATGTGAGAGAGAAAAGAGGGGAGAATAACTAGGGATTGAGGAGTTAGTTTTTAGATAGGGATGACACTTTATACCCATTATTTTACCTTTCAAATTTGTTCTCAATATATGGGGGGGGGGGGCATGGCCCCCCTCGGCCCCTTAGTGGGTCCGCCCCTGATCAGGAGGTAGTTGGGAAGGTCGATCCTATGGCCAAGGTAATACTCGAGCACCAATATACACTCAGTACACCGCTATTATTAGGCACACGTAACCTAGTCTACATTCTACTACTCAAAGATCCACAGCTAGCATATTATGAGCTTTTACAAACTTAATCGTCAAAGGCGTTCCTCAGCTATTTTGGTCGACCACGTTTGAATGATAGTATGGCTTGCACTTGAATAGGTTTTCTTTTCTTTTCTTTTCTTCTTCTTTTTTTTTTTTTTTTTTTTTTTTTTTTTTGAATTTTTTGAATCCGAAGAGTTTATATATAGGGTGGGGAATATTATTAACATAGGTGCCGCCGGATGGATGCGAACCTCGGACCTTCCCGTGGTAAGTTTGAATAGGTTGTTGGAGCAACACTTTTTTTGTTTGTTTGTGGGAACGCTATCAAGAAGCCATGATGACGTTGAGATTTGAACCTCAAGCTAGAAGCCAACAGAATGATCCTAAGAAGCACAAGAATCAATAGGAAAACTTGTCGGTGGTACTAAAGCGGTCTGTTCCCCTTATCAATCCGCCACAGGCTCATCCAAGTAGTATAGGGTGATGGGCAATTTTTTTTATATATTAAACAACGAACAAAAAGAGTACAATGGATGGCCACGGGGGGGGGGGGAATCTTCAAGAAGAAGGCTGGAAAGAGGAATTAAGACCCTAAGAGACAACAATGAGTCTATTTTTAGGTGAATCAATAATTGGGGGTTGGGGGTGGGGAATATAAAGAATTTTATAAGTAACATCAACGCGTATGTCTTTGCATAACAAATCCAGAGATTGGGATTTGGAAGTTTATTATCTAAGGTTGCGCTCCCACCACATATGGTGGATAGTGGCACTAAAGACTGGCTTACCAATTCGATCGCAAATACAGAAACTCAGAAATTTTTCTCAGAATCCAAGACCAATCTCGAGCAAAACCAAGAGAATGCCTCGACCGAGGCCAAATGGAAGCAAGGGTCACTTCCCAAAGGGAGTGGGAGAAGGGATAGGCAATGGACAAAGTTGACAACTTGCAAAGGCAGATCTTGGAACTTCAAGAATTGGTGAGAGCTAGCATTCATCAATGTGGAGTCCCTCAGGATCCAAGCCCTTTTGTTACTAAGTAACAAAGAAATCCGCCCTCTGCCATCTTGTTGAAAGACGAGAAGACAAAGAGTCAAACATGATAAAGGTTGACCACCTCCAGCTGACCAGTTCCTGCGACCTTTCTAAAGAAGTCAAGGCGAGCAGAAGGACAAGGTAGGTAATCTAGGCTGAGTAATATGCAGGAGCGTCCATACATGACTTGTGTGAAATCCCTCTTAAACCCTAACCCGAGATTTTTTGTTGTAGGTCCAAAAACCCGAAGTCAAGGAAGAAAATAATTGTGGGCCATTCCATTGGAACCCATTGGATCTGACATAGAACCAATGGAGGTTGATGATGAAGATCCTATTATGGAAACCTCGACTAACTTTGGAAGAAGATGTAACTTGAATGATGATGGACCATGAGTGCAATGATGACACAATTGGAAGGTCCTATACAACCAGGTGAGACCCCTTTCTTAAGTTGGAAAAGGACCCAAGAAGAGTTGGGGGCATTCAAAGACCAAAGTCCCTGTTTAAAAAGGGAGTACAGCTTGGTCGATTGCCCTAGTCGCCCCAAGGGACCAACCCAAGAAGAGTTTGGGCAAGGTTTTGTGATTTTTGGAAAGTTGGATTTTGACCAAACGAAGTGTGTGAGCACCTTCCTCATGTTGAAACAGTCATGTAGGAATTGGTTTGGTGTCAAAATTCCTTTTGGTTTGAAAATGAGACAAGAGATTGTGAAGTTGGGACTTTGGTAAACTGAATAGTGAAATTGGTGCGAAGTGTGGGAAATCTTTTTGGTTGAAGCTTGGCTTGTGTGGGAATTTGGTGGGAGCATGTTTCTAAACACCCCTAGGCATGTTTCTAACCAATATCAGCAAGCATTTCTTAGTTTTGAAGAAAATCATGTGGTTGGTAATGAAATTTGAAGAGAAAGAGGGGTAAGAATGAAGATTATTTTGTGTTGTTGATCTTGATAGTTGGTGTGAAGTTGTTGAAGCCTCTTGAAGTCTTGGAACCTTAGGAACCCTAGAGAACCTTTTCCCCTGAACCAAACTCGAAGTTAGAAGTGTTTGAAGTGTGTTTGAAATGGAGAAAGTGGTCCCTTTTAGGATGTTTTTTTCAGGCATGGCAGATTTTGCTGTTTTTGGCAGTTTTGTGAAAAATTGATTTTGATGCATTGTTTGGATTTTAATGACCTGTGCAGTTGATTTAAGTGTGGTTGACTTGTTGGAAGTGTGATGTTTATGGAAGACCTTTGAAACCCTTGAACCTTTTTAGAAGCCTAGAAAACTTTTTTTCAAGTTCGTTATACGTAACCTTCGTTCCTATCTTCGTTTGATTTGTCACCTATGCATCTCTTGCTTTCTTAACGTTTGCTTTTGTTTTGAGTTCCTATCAGCTATTTAAGAAGTCAGCCAAGAGTCCAGTGTTCTTTACCCATTAAATCTATTTTTCATTATACTTTCTATCCCCTGGTAAAGATTCGGTGGAACAATCAAACCCCTGAAGAAGTTTTCTCATCTTATTAGAAGCCCAGGTGTGCTTTCAATTTCGAGGACGAAATTATTTTAAGGGGGGGGGGAGAATGTGAAATCCCACCTAATCCTAATCTTGCTGCTGTGCCAAATGCATACATACCATATGCACTATTCGATTTATTCTCTGTCGTATGAGTTGCTTAGTTTCATTTGGTAGAAGTTTACCCCGAAGCTGATCTATTTTCCCTACAATTTCTTCTTGTGCCTTCTATTCCCTTTTATAGGAGGGTGATCTTAAGTCATTCCCATGACTGATCCTTCTATCCTTGCTATTCTAGAGTGGATCTCCATACACCCTATAACCTTGTGAACTCTCCACATGATGATTTCAAAGAAAAATCAAGTGTGATCTTCATGATTTGTTATTCCTTCTAATTGTTTCAAGACTTCTAGCTTTTCATCTCCTATTCTTCAATCAAAGGTTAGTAATCCCTCTTCTGTTGTATTGATCTACTCTTGCTATGCTTTATTCTTTGTGATTGAGATTTAGAAGAAGATGTTGCATCCTTGCAACCATCTCTTCTATGATCTCCTGTCATTCTTAAGGTTTTATGATCTTCATATTGATCTTCGCCATGATCCTTGTGAAGTCTTCATGAAGCCATGATCATACTTTCGATTTGATTTCAAAGCATGTTAGATTTATTCCTTGTTTCTTACAAAAGATTTATTGTTAATTGTTTTCCGAAGATTTTGGGAGAAGAAAGATCAAGATAAAAGCAATGTCCTCCATCTCTTTAGAAGCCTAGTACTCTCCCAATTTCGAGGACGAAATTATTTTAAGGGGGGGGGGAGAATGTGACATCCAGCCCAAACCTAGCCCGGACACCCTATTTGTTTTGGGATGAAGAAAAACTCATTTGATGTTAGATCTTAAATTTGGACCTTGATTTCAGTGTTATTATCTTTGAAAGCCTTAAGAAGTCATGCCTGACCTTTCCCTAGGGTAGATCTATAATGTCCGGCCTTATCCTAACCTTGACCCGGCCTAAAATCTATTATGTTTGTAGGTCCGAAGACCTTTGAGGAAAAAAGAGACTTGTGGACCCTTTTTGTTGATGATTTGGTGTCGAAACCCAAGCCCATGGATATTGACGATGATGCCCCTCACTTGAGAGCATTGTCAGTGTTAGTTTTGAATCTGCGCACCGAAGAGGGGTGAATTAGTTGAAATCCCAAATGAACTCCTTTGTTCAATCCGAATATATTTTACGAAACTAGACTTCTTGATGGACTTGTAGGAGAAAACCTCACTCAATTTGACCCCATATAGCCCCCCAAATCCTTGTCCAAAGTTGCTGAACTATGTCTGGCAAATCCTGCTTGCGCATCAAAGAAGGTGAGATTATTTTATGGACCTAATGATCTCCCATGCTTTATCCAAAGGTATTTCTGGAAACTAGACTTCTTGATTGACTTTTAGGAGAATACCACACTCAATTTGACCTCGTATAGCCCTCCGAATCCCTGTTTGAAGTTTCTGAACTATTTCTGGATTTTCTGCTGAAACCTGTTACCTGTTTTGGTCGATGCCATCAACCAAGGACCATCGACCAAAGTTACCCAGATTCGAGAAAAAGATGCTTTTTGGATACTCCTTCATCTATTTAAGTGAAACCTCGAACTTAGAACCATATTTCACTCATTTCAATTCCTGAGAACGTGGGAAGGCTCCTCTTAGGCTCCTCCTTGGCTTGGGTGATGATCTTCTACAAAAATCATTGTCTCTCTTCTCTAATCTCTTCTTCAAGGTATGTAATCTCTCCCTCTCTCTCTAATCTACTTCTACCTCATCTTGTTCTTGCTTTTGAGTTCGTGAAGAAGGTGCTGCAACCTTGCAACCACCTCTTCTACAAGCTCTTTTGCTTTGATTAAACCTCTCTTCACCCTTTCCATGCTATGATTCTCATACATGATGTTCTTGCTTTCTTATTTTGATTTTTCTCTTCTTTACAACATGAATTCATCTCCTAATCTGATTTTCTCATTCAATTAGGTCTGATTATATGTTAGTATGTATCTCTAATCTACTGCCCATCATTCCCTTAATTGAATTCCTAAGTTCTCTTGCAATTTCAATTGATTCCATTGAAGAACATGATTCTTGCAAGTTTGAACCTAGGACCTCACTTTGGGGGGTTTTCAATTTGACCATTGTATCATGTTAATTCTTGCTACATAGTCTCCTGCTTCTGTTCCTAACCTATTCCCCAACTAATTCTCTGCTGCCCTTTCAATTACATCAATTTCTCATTAATGCTAGGATTCTTGTCTTTAGAATTAGGACCTCAATTTGGGGTTTTCATTTGGACCTTGGATTGTGATAATCTTGCTGGTGTGTTCTCTTGTTATTAATCATCCCTCCAAGTTTCAGATGGATCCGAACCCCGGAAGACCCATTTCGGACCAAAATCCCCAAAACCCATTATGCAGCCCCGAAGACAATTTTGGTCGATCCTCTTTGGTCGATGCCATCGACCAAGGACCATCGACCAAACTTGTTGCTGACAGCAACCTTGCTTTGTTTTGACCCGTTCGACCTCCGATTTTCCCGATTTCTTTTCTAACCTTTCATTTATGTTTGTCTAGGGTCTTATTACCATCTTTGGATCATTCTTTTGAGATTGTTGGATTATCATCATCGCGACTTAAGGTATGGACGGTTGTTACCATAGCTATAGATTATGTGATTCTTGCTTCCATGTTAGAGACTTAGTAGATTTACCTTCTTTATCGTATTTCCTACAGTATATAACTGTTATAAGTACTTCAAGTATAGTAGTGCCATGTTTACATATTCTTTTGTTATCATGATTATGTATTCTTAATAAATTCATATGTAATTGATCATGTTATGGTATGTGTCTTTCTATATGAAATGTCATTTTTGTATGATATGATGGAATTGAGAATGTGATTGAATAGGTATGATTTGGGCTTGGGGAATGTCCTATTGACATTTCTGTCCTTGGACATCGGAGGGAATAGTATGGGATGTTCTCCGAAGATGCCCATCGACGCTTTTCCGAATTATTGGATGACATATATAGGACTTGTCTAGATGTATGGCTAGGATGTCCCTGTCGTATCAGACCCGAATCGGAAGGGCATTGAGACCGAACGACCCGTGGTAGTGTATGCTTTGATGGGCGCTCTAGGCCGGTAACCAATCCGGTAGGGGACATAAACCATGCTACGGATACCTGAAAGGGGCCATTTATTGGTAGGGTTGCAAATGGCTAGACTTGGGCTCACGGGCGCTCAAGACCGTGGGTCCAACCCGTGAGAGGACGTGAGAGCTTCCTATTTACTATTTGTGGATGACCAATAGGGTTGATGAGTCCGGAATCCGGGTATTACGCTCCGTGACTCTAGTGTGAAGGATACCGGAAAGGATCGCCCGGATGCGAGGAATGGACGTATCTGGATCCGAGTTGATACGACTAAGTAGATTATTTGCATTGGGCTAGGCTTTATCGTGACATGTGCCAATACTTATACCAAACGGTGATGTGAGAGAGTGGTGACCGATTCCCCTACCATGGTTTTGAGAGGACTTTACCTAATTACCGTGGCAGACCCAAGATATCTTGTATGATTGAGGGGGAGTGACTGACAACCCAAAGAAGTATGGTGCTATGACTTAAAGCATGTCTACTATAGAGACTAGCATACATAGTGTTAGAATCATAATTGCATCATGTGTTTCATATCATATTGCATCATGCTATGTTTTGTATCATGTATCTATGTTATTGTTGAATAACCTGCCTTGCTGAGTTCTTTTGAACTCACTCCTTTTTGCAACATTTTTTTTAGACTCTATTGCAGGTACCACCACTGTTGACTATGATGGTCAACACTCTGAAGACCAAGTTGATGACCCGTACCCCACTGGTCACGGTGTACAAGTTGATAAAGACTAGTAGTCCGAGATTGGGACTTATCTGGAGCAGTTCGGCCTTTGCACTTGTGTGCTAGTGTTGGGATATCGTCCCATTTTCTTTTTAACCTTTTAGTTAATTTGTTGAGATCGTAGTTTAGTCTGTTCCTTTGTCATGTTGGGAACCGGTTGTAACCCTTAATTTTAGTCGATCTACCTTTGGCTATTATTATAGGATGGGTTTCCTCCCTCCTTTTCACACTTTGAATATTTGTCCTATTTGTATCATTTCCGCACTCTGATATTATTTGTGAAATCTTTTCTAGACTTTTATTATTAAATTATTTGAATAAAAGGAATTATTCTTGCTTTTGATTATATTATTGTGTTAAGTGGCTATGATCGTTCCTAAACTTGATCGGAGGGACCGTGATTCACTCCCCGGGTAATCCAGATAGGGTACCCCCTTGGTGGATTTAGGGCGGGATGTGACAGATGGTATCAGAGCCCAAGTTTTCGGACAATCATAACCACATAACACAATAATGAAGCATCCTTGAGTCATAGATCCAGAAGTGATTCAAACTTTCTTAGAATGGAATAATAGAAAACTTGGATTAGAAATTTAAATAAATAAAGCATAATACATACTGGTTGAATGATACACAATAATTAAAAGTTTATGACTTGTACTTGGGTTGTAGTCATGGTTAGAGTTAAGTTTTCAGTTTTAAGTATTGTGTTTGTGTTGTGAGTCGTGAGTTGGGTCTTGAGTTGAAAGTGGTCATCGTGAGTTGTCCTTGTCAGTGAGTCTTTGTTGTGAGTCGCGTGTTGTCATGAGTCTGAGTTGTGTCGTCGTCATGTGTTGTCGTATGAGTATGAGTTGGGAGTCGTCATTGGGAATAATGGTCGTGAGTGGTCGTCATGAGTTATAAGTCATAACTAAACATTAACAATTTCTAATGCAATAAAAGAAATGCATAATATACAATAACATAAGTGAAACAAACTGAATCTTATTAATCACATAGGAGATTTTTACAAGTCTGAAAGGAAATACATCATTGAAAGTATAAAAGGAAAATCCTAGCACTATCTATCTAGGTGATCAACTCCGGTGATCTATCTGATCCCTCCTGGATCTGAACTCCTTCTCCAGTCGTGCAAATTTCTCTCCCAAGGTATACATATAGGACTATATCCTCTCCTGTTGAGCTTTTATCCTCTTAAGTGTGGAAGAAATCGATGACTGATGAGAAGCCACACCTGGAGCCTCAAAAGTCATATGTGTTGGACCTCCAATCTCACGGAAGCGTGGTGTAAGAATCTCCTCGTGTGTTGAAATCTCATCTTGATCTCGATCCTCATCTCTATGATCCTCATCTCCCTGATTATCAATATCATCCTCATCCCGAGTTGGAACCCCCCTCATGATTATCATCATCACCATCTCAATGCTCATCACCAACAGCATCACCATCATCATCCTCATCCTACTCATCACCATCATCCTCTGTGTCATCAACCTTGACAATATCATCCCCATCCTCTAACCTAGCTGCGTCACGAAGCCTCTATGATGTCTATGCCAACCAGAATCTACCAGCGGAAATCCCGTACATACAAAATATCCAGAATGCGGGCTAGTACTTTGGTAGTGAAGCTGATCGCTCTGCCACCAACCATAGACTCAATGACAATCCTAGTGCTATCTATTTAGGAAATTGTTCCTGAAAATCGAACTGATCTCTCATAGCCTGAGATTACTCTTCTAGTTGTGTCAATCTAACTATAATGCATATGTGTGTCTCTATCCTCTCTTGTGTGGAAGTTATTGCTGGACACTGAGAAACCACACCCGGTGCCTCAAAAATTGTATACAATGGACCTCCATCCTCAAATTATCGAGCTGGAATGGTTTCCTCCTCATTTTCCTGAACCTTTTGATCCTGAGTCTCACCCTCATTATCCTCATCCTCATCATCATCTTCATCCTGATCTTGAACCTCATTTGTAGTCTGGACTGTTGTCTCCTTATCCTTGCATTACCTCTGCTTGTGGCGAAGGAATAATACTCTAATCCTTGTCTCTACCTCTCCTAACCCTTAAGTGTTTTTCTCCGTGGTGGTTTGATGGGAATCTGAAGAGACAAGTTGAAATTTGCATTGCTTGAGTAAAGGAAGTTAAGTATGCAATAGTTTGTGAAGAAGGGTATTTTGGTAAATTTTGGATTTTTTTTTTGTTTTCGATGGAAGCTGCGATTTGGACTTGTTAGCATGTGTACTAGAGTTGGTTTAACATGCTAAGAAGGTCGTTTGAAGAAGTTCCATCGAAACCCTAGGATTTTGGAAAATTTTAGCAAGGATGAAAGTTGTGGAAGATACCCTCCTATAGAAATACTAGCCGTAGAACGTGTCCTGACCACTATCAGCCCTCCTACCTCCTCTAGGCATAGTGAACCTGTTGAGTCAAGAGAAGTTGCATTTTAATTAGTTATTGTGCTTGTTTGAATGGAAGAGTGGCATTTTCGTAATTTTTTTGAAAAATGTCGATTTTGTCGAAATTGCAGTTCGAACATGATAGCATGTGCATAAGACTTGGATAAACATGCTGGGATGGTTTGCTTGAAGAAAATCTACCAATTTTGCAGTGTGGATGTGAAAATTCAGCAACTTTAAAAGAAGGAATCCTCTTTTGGGCAAGGTTTTGTGATTTTTGGAAAGTTGGATTTTGACCAAACGAAGTGTGTGAGCACCTTCCTCATGTTGAAAAAGTCATGTAGGAATTGGTTTGGTGTCAAAATTCCTTTTGGTTTGAAAATGGGACAAGAGATTGTGAAGTTGGGACTTTGGTAAAGTGAATAGTGAAATTAGTGCGAAGTGTGGGAAATCTTTTTGGTTGAAGCTTGGCTTGTGTGGGAATTTGGTGGGAGCATGTTTCTAAACACCCCTAGGCATGTTTCTAACCAATATCAGCAAGCATTTCTTAGTTTTGAAGAAAATCATGTGGTTGGTAATGAAATTTGAAGAGAAAGAGAGGTAAGAATGAAGATTATTTTGTGTTGTTGATCTTGATAGTTGGTGTGAAGTTGTTGAAGCCTCTTGAAGTCTTGGAACCTTAGGAACCCTAGAGAACCTTTTCCCCTGAACCAAACTCGAAGTTAGAAGTGTTTGAAGTGTGTTTGAAATGGAGAAAGTGGTCCCTTTTAGGCTGTTTTTTTCAGGCATGGCAGATTTTTTGCTGTTTTTGGCAGTTTTGTGAAAAATTTGATTTTGATGCATTGTTTGGATATTAATGACATGTGCAGCTGATTTAAGTGTGGTTGACTTGTTGGAAGTGTGATGTTTATGGAAGACCTTTGAAACCCTTGAACCTTTTTAGAATCCTAGAAAACTTTTCTTCAAGTTTGTTATTCGTAACCTTCGTTCCTATCTTCGTTTGATTTGTCACCTATGCATCTCTTGCTTTCTTAACGTTTGCTTTTGTTTTGAGTTCCTATCAGCTATTTAAGAAGTCAGCCAAGAGTCCAGTGTTCTTTACCCATTAAATCTATTTTTCATTATACTTTCTATCCCCTGGTAAAGATTCGGTGGAACAATCAAACCCCTGAAGAAGTTTTCTCATCTTATTAGAAGCCCAGGTGTGCTTTCAATTTCGAGGACGAAATTATTTTAAGAGGGGGGGGAGAATGTGAAATCCCACCTAATCCTAATCTTGCTGCTGTGCCAAATGCATACATACCATATGCACTATTCGATTTATTCTCTGTCGTATGAGTTGCCTAGTTTCATTTGGTAGAAGTTTACCCCGAAGCTGATCTATTTTCCCTACAATTTCTTCTTGTGCCTTCTATTCCCTTTGATAGGAGGGTGATCTTAAGTCATTCCCATGACTGATCCTTCTATCCTTGCTGTTCTAGAGTGGATCTCCATACACCCTATTACCTTGTGAACTCTCCACTTGATGATTTCAAAGAAAAATCAAGTGTGATCTTCATGATTTGTTATTCCTTCTAATTGTTTCAAGACTTCTAGCTTTTCATCTCCTATTCTTCAATCAAAGGTTAGTAATCCCTCTTCTGTTGTATTGATCTACTCTTGCTATGTTATATTCTTTGTGTTTGAGATTTAGAAGAAGATGTTGCATCCTTGCAACCATCTCTTCTATGATCTCCTGTCATTCTTAAGGTTTTATGATCTTCATATTGATCTTTGCCATGATCCTTGTGAAGTCTTCATGAAACCATGATCATACTTTCGATTTGATTTCAAAGCATGTTAGATTTATTCCTTGTTTCTTACAAAAGATTTATTGTTAATTGTTTTCCGAAGATTTTGGGAGAAGAAAGGTCAAGATAAAAGCAATGTCCTCCATCTCTTTAGAAGCCTAGTACTCTCCCAATTTCGAGGACGAAATTATTTTAAGGGGGGGGGGGAATGTGACATCCAACCCAAACCTAACCCGGACACCCTATTTGTTTTGGGATGAAGAAAGACTCATTTGATGTTAGATCTTAAATTTGGACCTTGATTTCAGTGTTATTATCTTTGAAAGCCTTAAGAAGTCATGCCAGACCTTTCCCTAGGGTAGATCTATAATGTCCGGCCTTATCCTAACCTTGACTTGGCCTAAAATCTGTTATGCTTGTAGGTCCGAAGACCCTTGGGGAAAAAAGAAACTTGTGGACCCTTTTTGTTGATGATTTGGTGTCAAAACCCAAGCCCATGGATATTGACGATGATGCCCCTCACTTGAGAGCATTATTAGTGTTAGTTTTGAATCTGCGCACCGAAGAGGGGTGAATTATTTGAAATAAATCCGAATATATTTCCCAAAACTAGACTTCTTGATGGACTTGTAGGAGAAAACCTCATTCCATTTGACTCCATATAGCCCTCCAAATCCCTGTCCGAAGTTGCTGAACTATGTCTGGCAAATCCTGCTTGCGCATCGAAGAAGGTGAGCTTATTTGATGGATCTAATGATCTCCCATGCTTTATCCAAAAGTATTTATGGAAATTAGACTTCTTGATTGACTTGTAGGAGAAAACCTCACTCAATTTGACCCCGTATAGCGCTCCGAATCCCTGTTTGAAGTTGCTGAACTATTTCTGTATTTTTTGCTGAAACCTTTTACCTGTTTTGGTCGATGCCATCAACCAAGGACCATCGACCAAAGTTACCCAGATTTGAGAAAAAGATGATTTTTGGATACTCCTTCATCTATTTTAGTGAAACCTCGAACCTAGAACCATATTTCACTCATTTCAACACCTGAGAACGTGGGAAGGCTCCTCTTAGGCTCCTCCTTAGCTTGGGTGATGATCTTTTACAAAAATCATTTTCTCTCTTCTCTAATCTCTTCTCCAAGGTATGTAATCTCTCACTCTCTCTCTAATCTACTTCTACCTCATCTTGTTCTTGCTTTTGAGTTCGTGAAGAAGGTGCTGCAACCTTGCAACCACCTCTTCTACAAGCTCTTTTGCTTTGATTAAACCTCTCTTCACCCTTTCCATGCTATGATTCTCATACATAATGTTCTTGCTTTCTTATTTTGATTTTTTTCTTCTTTACAACATGAATTCATCTCTTAATCTGATTTTCTCATTCAATTAGGTCTGATTATATGTTAGTATGTATCTCTAATCTACTGCCCATCATTCCCTTAATCGAATTCCTAAGTTCTCTTGCAATTTCAATTGATTCCATTGAAGAACATGATTCTTGCAAGTTTGAACCTAGAACCTCACTTTGGGAGTTTTCAATTTGACCATTGGATCATGTTAATTCTTGCTACATAGTCTCTTGCTACTGTTCCAAACCTATTCTCCAACTAATTCTCTAGCTTCCCTTTCAATTACATCAATTTCTCTTGAATGCTAAGATTCTTGTCTTTAGAACATAGGACCTCAATTTGGGGGTTTTCATTTGGACCATTGGATTGTGATAATACTTGCTAGGTAGTGTTCTTATATTGTTATGAATCATCCCTCCAAGTTTCAGATGGATCCGAACCCCGGAAGACCCATTTCGGACCAAAATCCCCAAAACCCATTATGCAGCCCCGAAGACAATTTTGGTCGATGCCATCGACCAAGGACCATCGACCAAACTTGTTGCTGACAGCAACCTTGCTTTGTTTTGACCCGTTCGACCTCCGATTTTCCCGATTTTTTTTCTAACCTTTCATTTATGTTTGTCTAGGGTCTTATTACCATATTTGGATCATTTTTTTGAGATTGTTGGATTATCATCATCGCGACTTAAGGTAAGGACGGTTGTTACCATAACTATATAGATTATGTGATTCTTGTTTCTATGTTAGAGACTTAGTAGATTTACCTTTTTTATCATATTTCCTACAGTATATGACTGTTTTAAGTACTTCAAGTATAGTAGTGCCATGTTTACATATTCTTTTGTTATCATGATTATGTATTCTTAATAAATTCATATGTAATTGATCATGTTATGGAATGTGTCTTTCTATGTGATGAAATGTCATTTATGTATGGTATGATGGAATTGAGAATGTGATTGAATAGGTATGATTTGGGATTGGGGAATGTACTATTGACATTTCTGTCCTTGGACATCGGAGGGAATAGTATGGGATGTTCTCCGAAGATGCCCATCGACGCTTTTCTGAATTATTGGATGACATATATAGGACTTGTCTAGATGTATGGCTAGGATGTCCTTGTCGTATCAGACCCGAATCGGAAGGGCATTGAGACCGAACGACCCGTGGTAGTGTATGCTTTGATGGGCGCTCTAGGCCGGTAACCAATCCGGTAGGGGACATAAACCATGCTACGGATACCTGAAAGGGGCCATTTATTGGTAGGGTTGCAAATGGCTAGACTTGGGCTCACGGGCGCTCAAGACCGGCGACCAACCCGTGAGAGGACGTGAGAGCTTCCTATTTACTATTTGTGGATGACCAATAGGGTTGATGAGTGCGTAATCCGGGATTACGCTGACTCTAGTGTGAAGGATGCCGGAAAGGATCGCCCAGGGCGAGGAATGGACGTATCTGGATCTGAGTTGATACGACTAAGTAGATGATTTGCATTGGGTTAGGCTTTATCGTGACATGTGCCAGTATTTATACCAAACGGTGATGTGAGAGAGTGGTGACCGATTCCCCTACCATGGTTTTGAGAGGACTTTACCTAATTACCGTGGCAGACCCAAGATATCTTGTATGATTGAGGGGGAGTGACTGACAACCCAAAGAAGTATGGTGTTATGACTTAAAGCATGTCTACTATAGAGACTAGCATACATAGGGTTAGAATCATAATTGCATCATGTGTTTCATATCATATTGCATCATGCTATGTTTTGTATCATGTATCTATGTTATTGTGGAATAACCTGCCTTGCTGAGTTCTTTTGAACTCACTCCTTTTTGCAACATTTTTTTTAGACTCTACTGTAGGTACCACCACTGTTGACTATGATGCGTCAACACTCTGAAGACCAAGTTGATGACCCGTACCCCACTGGTCACGGTGTACAAGAGTATAAAGACTAGTAGTCCGAGATTGGGACTTATCTGGAGCAGTTCGGCCTTTGCACTTGTGTGCTAGTGTTGGGATATCGTCCCATTTTCTTTTTAACCTTTTAGTTAATTTGTTGAGACCGTAGTTTAGTCTGTTCCCTTGTCATGTTGGGAACCGATTGTAACCCTTAATTTTCGTCGATCTACCTTCCGCTATTATTATAGGATGGGTTTCCTCCCTCCTTTTCACACTTTGACTATTTGTCCTATTTGTATCATTTCCGCACTCTAATATTATTTGTGAAACCTTCTGAGATCTTTTCTAGACTTTTATTATTAAATTATTTGAATACAAGGAATTATTCTTGCTTTTGATTATATTATTGTGCTAAGTGGCTATGATCGTTCCTAAACTTGATCTGAGGGACAAATCGAGTTTAAGGTGAGTACATTCACTTACTATTGACATATTACATTCTATATTATGTTAGAACTCGTATGCATGTGTTAGCTATTGTGCTAGGACTTTTCTTTATTTTTTATATTTTTGTAATTTTGGAACATGTTTCATTATGATAACTTGCATACTTGTATGAATGTGTGATCGTGTTGCTAACCAATCAAAAATAAAATCCTATACTAATCTAGCTAGCGGAAAGTACGGGGTCGAACTATGGGGAACTAAAAGGCTAAGTTACTAAGATTAAATTCAACAAAACTAATTTTAATTAAATCTACTAATCAACACAAAAACTTTAACTATGAATACGTGAAGATCTATGGGATTGCTAATCCCCAATGCTTTTCACTAACTGATATAATTCTACACTTCAAAACAAAGGATGGTCTTTCCTAGATATGCCCTATCTTCGCAAGACTATCGTCTTTTGCCGAAGCTTGGCATGCTTAGTTTGCTTAGTTATGGAACATCTTTGGTCAGACTCAAACACAATCAACTAGAAGATATAGAACAATCAAATTAATGAAATAAGCAAAGGTTCATCTACATCCCAAAGAAAAGGAACTAGCTACTCATTAGAACAAATATCATCAAACAAATAAATATGAAATTGAGAGAGAGAGAGAGAGAGAGAGAGAGAGAGAGAGAGAGAGAGAGAGAGAGAGAGAGAGATGTGGTCTTCTTCTTGAGCAACGAGAGGGATGAGAGTCAAGATCCGTGTTCACCGTCTCCTCCTCTTCTCTATGACTGGCTTCTCTTTTCTATATCTCGCACACAATGAATTCGTCATCTTTACCTATCCATTTGACCTTTATTCATTTGGATTACGGGAAAACTTAAAACTATAAAGTTGTATATATTTTTGTTATCTTTCTGTAGAATCTTGAATCACCAAAATCTGAGTTCACACGAGAGAGATATGCCCAAAATACTCAAGGGGTTTATGTTTACCCAATTTTCAGATCTTCTTACCAATTTTGTTCCTTGGACCTCCACTTGTTTCCAATTTGGCTAAGATTCATGCTCTCCTTGCATTATTAAGTTGGATCTCAACATTCATGATTTCTTGTGCAGCAAGATTGAATCCCATGATTTATTTTAATTAAAAGCCTCTAATATATTTGCAAAATTTGCTCCACATTATCTGTAATAACCAAAATCACCTTATTATTGAAAAGACATAAAAATACTCAATTAGCTCTCTTTTAATTAAGTAAGTATGAGAAATTAAATTAAATAAATAATGATAAACGCATGCTTATCAAATACCCCCACACTTAAGTGTTTTCTAGTCCTTGAGCAAAATGAAACAATAAAAGCAATATGAAAAATAAATAAAGAAGAACCTAACTCACTTTCATAGGAATCACGGTTTGCACTTAGCATGTGCAACAAGCCTTTAAACCCCTAGGTTACCCCAATGGACAAGTTGTATCTCGTAAGTGTTTGCAGAGAATATACACACAAAATTCTTAAGTGCTCTTCTTGTCACATCCACCCAGCCGGTACCCTATCTGGCATACCCGAGTGTGTGATCCACAGTCCACAAGATCCAGTAGTTAGAGAAATCAACCTCCCACATTCACAACAATATAATAAAGAACAAGACTAATCAATGTTAACAATATTATTCAAATGAATCAAGGTAAAGTAACGAGATATTGATCAGAGTGCGGAAAAGATACCAATAGATATATAAATCAAAAGTAGAGTGAGGCGGAATCTTACTCCACGAGTACAGCGGAATGTAGTTCGATAATTAAATGGGATTACAACCATTTCTAAAGACAAGAAAGAAAGATATAATCTAACTAAACTAGAGTCTTTTCTACTTTATAAAGGATGTCCTCATAGACATAGACTTCATTGATGATGCTCAGACGCTCCCACTCCACAGTAGGGCTAATCCTGGTAACAAGAGAGACCACTCGAGGGATCCTCAAAGTAATCTTCGTAATCGCCAGCACTTTGCGTATGGTATGCGTCTTCATCTTGCACTTCCTCACATTGCGCTTCATAGCCATCAAAACCTATAGAATAGTCTAACAAAAGATATTGTACAAAAAGGAGTGAGTTTCAAAGAAACTCACCAAGGCAAGTTATTCCATAATAGCATAAATAACATGGTATCACAAACAAAGCATAAGATGATATGATATGAGGCAACCATGTATGTATGAGTCTAACTCTATGTATGTTGGTCTCTATAGGCAGACATGCTTTAAGTCATAGCATCATACTTCTTTGGGTAGGTCAATCACTCCCCCTCAGCCATCTTGGCATCTTGGGTCTGCCGGTGGTAGTTGGGTCTTGCATCCTTCCTGGACATTCCTTGGTTAGGGGTTAAGTCACCTCTCTCTCACATCACCGTTTGGTCTAAGTAGTGGCGCATGTCAGGGTAAAGCCTAGCCCAATGCAAGTCTTCTACTTGGTCATATCAACTCAGATCCAGATACGTCCATTCCTCGCCCCCAGCGATCATTTCCGGTATCCTTCACACTAGAGTCAGCATAGTCCCAGACTACGGACTCATCAACCCTATAGGTCATCCACATATAGTAAACGGGAAGCTCTCATGTCCTCTCACGGGTTGGTTACCGGTCTTAAGCGCCCATGAGCCCAAGTCTATCCATATGCAACTCTACCCATAAATGGCCCCCACAATTTGATTTATGTCCCCTCACGGGTTGGTTACCGGTCTTGAGCGCCCATAAATCCCCATTGCTACCACGGGTCGTTCGGTCTCAATACCCTTCCGATTCGGGTTTGATATAACAGGGGTATAACCTAGCCAAACATTGCTAGACAAGTCCTAGGTATGACAACCAATAATCCGGGAAAGCGTCAAAGGGCAACGTTGGAAATATCCCATACTACTCCCAATGAGGTCCAAGGACAGAAATGTCAAAAGGACATTCCCCAATCCCAAATCATACCTAAGCAATCACGATCATAATTCAATCATATCATCCACGACAAATATCACATCATATGAAAGAGTATAATAAGACAAGATAAAATAGATAAGAAAACATACATGAGTAAGTATTCATACATAATCAAGTACATAAAGTAAATAAGGAAATAAGATCCTAATGTACTTGCAGCAATCATATCATAATAGAAACTAACATAACAGTAGCAAATCTAAGTAGTTCCCAAATTAGAAACTAAATCTATGCAAATCTATGTTAATATGGTAACAACTTTCCTTACCTTAAATAGATCCGAGAATATTCCGGACGAACAAGAGGATGAATCCAAAGTTAGCAAATAAACCCTAGAATAGCATCACACAATCATTAGGAAGTAGTCCTAAAAGAATAAGCATGAATCGAATCAAATCGGACGAAGAAAACAGATTCTGCTGTTGCGGGTTGATTGGCTGGGTAGCATTGGCCAGTCGACCCAGGCAGTCTGCCCAAGAGCAAATCCGAAAGTAAAAATAGAATCTTGATCCGAAACCTATGCTACACAAACCGGAATGCGACGAAACTTGGAGGGATTGTCTAACATAGTAGTCTAAGCCTAGAAAGCATAATTTAGACATCAAACCACCATTAAAACATTACTTCCTAATTTAGAACCATAGTTTCTATTTTGGTAAAAATCATAGTTTTCATTGGAAACATGCTATGAATGAAAGAGATGAACTAGAGATGATTAGATCTCATTCTAGTACAAGAACACAGTAGATCAGAGGTATGAATAATCTTAGAGAAGCATCTATAATGCTAGAATGAATCAAAATAGGAAATATTATCATAGTTTAAGAAGAAATCATAAGAATCATGTTAAGAATGAATGAGATGATCATAGTACAAGAGAATGAAAAGAGATTGTAAAGATATGACTACAAGGTTGCAGCATCTTCATCATAATCTCAGTTCAGAGATGAGAGTGATTATGGAAAGAATAAATCATTAACATAAAAGATAGATTACTAACCTTTAATTGAAGAACAAGAGAGAGAGTTTGCAAGATTGCAAGATTAGGTCTTCTTCACTCTTGGAGACTTGGAGATGGTTTCCCTTCGTTCTCTAAGTGTTATGGAGGCTAGGGATACTAAAATCACGAAGTCATGGGGTATATATAGCAAGATTCTCAAAACAGAAGATTCTGTTCGAGTTCAGCAACTCTGGGTCGATTGGCTGGGTAGCATTGGGCAGTCGACCCAAGCACTCGACCTAGGCTGACAGCAAAGCCAAAAATAGGGATTTGAGGGTCTTCCACTACTCAGAATCAAACGAAACTTTAAACACATATTCTATAACATACCTAGCATGGAAAAATGGCTTTAAATCATATCCCACCAAGCTCTAAGGTCATCAACTAATCTTCTCTTCATCAAGGTACAGTCTCTTCTCTATATCCAACACTGTCTTCAAGTATGGGGCATCATCTTCAATCTCCATAGGTTCGGAGTCGAACACTATATCATCTACAAATATGGCCCATAGTTGACTTTCACTTCTACTTCGGGTCTTCGGACCTACAATCAAAGAGTATCCGGGTTAAGGTTATGGCCGGGTTCCACATTCCCCCCTCCTTAAAAGAAATTTCGTCCTCGAAATTGAAAGTATACCTGAACTTCCAAAAAGATGAGGAAACTTCTCCTTCATATCTTCTTCCTTTTCCCAAGAGGGATAGTTCGATTCCTTAACTGCTTGTTCTTTCTATCCAAGATTTTAACCGGTTCTTCCTTATAAGATAAATCAGCACAAAGTCCTTTAGGTTCTCGCTGTAGTATGTGATCTGGGTTCTCAACATACTTCCGAAGCATTGAAACATGAAATAGATTATGAGTCTCAACGAGTGATGGAGGCAAAGCCAAACGATAAGCAACTGATCCAATTCTTTCAAGAATCTCTTAAGGTCCAATATAACGAGGACTAAGCTTTCCTTTAACATTAAACCTCATTACACCCTTCATAGGCGATACCTTTAGAAAAACGTTCTCACCAACTTGAAATTCCAAATCTGACCTTCTTCTATCAGCATAAGATTTTTGTCTTGATTGAGCAGTCTTAATCCTTTCTTTTATCATATCTACCATCGCACTGGTAGCTTCAATCATTTCTGGTCCTAACACTTTCCTTTCTCCAGTTTCGGTCCAATACAGAGGTGTTCTACAAGTGTTTCCATATAAAGCTTTAAAAGGAGCCATGCCTATTGTAGACTGATAACTATTATTATAGGCAAACTCAACCAAAGCTAAATGTTCATCCCAATTACCACTCATATCAACAACACACGATCTAAGCATATCTTCCAAAATCTGAATTGTCCGCTCGGATCGTCCATCGATCGAGGGTGGTGAGCAATACTCAAATTCAACTCGGGTTCCCAAAGCTTTCAACAAACTATTCCAAAATCTTGAAGTAAATCTAGGGTCACGATCAGACACAATACTCACAGGCACTCCATGTAGACGAACAACATTCTCCACATAAAGCCTAGCTAACTTATCCATAGTGTGAGTGATCTTCATAGGAATAAAATGGGCTGATTTGGTCAATCTATCAACAATTACCCACATAGTGTCATTACCTTTACTTGTTCGAGTCAAACTAGTCACGAAGTCCATAGTAATGTTCTCCCATTTCCAACCAGGCAAGGGTAAGGGCTGCAATAATCCAGACGGAGGTTGTCGAACAGCTTTAACACGTTGACAAGTCTCACACTTAGCTACAAAATCTTCCACATCAGACTTCAATCCAATCCACCAAAAATGTTCTTTCAAATCCTTATACATTTTTGTACCTCCTGGATGTACGGTAAAGATCGACCGGTGTGCTTCCTTCAAAATTTCCTTTTTAACTTCTTCAACTCGCAGCACACAAAGTCTTCCTCTAAACAATAACGCACCATCCATAGATATACTAAAATCAGGGTCCAAATCAGAATTTAAAGAAATCTTCTCTATCTTCTCTTTCAATTCCGGATCCGAATCTTGCAAGGCAACAATTTGATCCCTAAGGGTGGATCTTGCTGTCATGGCTGAAAGCACAACATCTGAACTTTGCGAAACAACTTCCAATTCAAAATTTGAAATTGACTTCAACAACGACTTGCTCAAAGCATTAAAATTTGAATCCTTCTTGTTACTTTTCCTACTAAGAGCGTCCGCAACGACATTTGCTTTACCAGGATGATAATGGATATCACAATCATAATCAGAGACTAATTCCAACTATCTTCTTTGTCTCATATTTAACTCCTTTTGGGTAAAGAAATACTTTAAGCTCTTATGATCTGTGAAAATCGCAATCTTCTCACCATACAAGTAATGTCTCCAAATCTTTAGGGCAAAAACAACGGCTACAAGTTCCAAATCATGAGTGGGATAATTCCGCTCATATACCTTCAATTGCCTTGAGGCATAAGCTATCACCTTCCCATGTTGCATTAAAACACAACCCAAACCAATCTTAGACGCATCAGTATAGACTGTCAGATCACCGGAATTATCGGGTATTGTCAAAACCAGGGCACTTGTCAATCTATCCTTCAATTCTTGAAAATTCTTCTCACATGCGTCAGACCAAACAAACTTCTCTTCTTTCCTAGTTAGCTTAGTCATAGGAGCAGCCAACTTAGAAAAGTTCTCAATAAATCTCCTATAATAACCAGCCAAACCTAAGAAACTTCTTATTTCAAACACCGTCTTCGGTCTTTCCCACTCGGCAACTGTCTTAACCTTGTCGGGATCGACACGAATACCTTCGGCTGAAACAACATGACCAAGAAATACCACTCTTGGAAGCCAGAAATCACACTTACTAAACTTGGCATACAACTTCTTCTCTCTTAGTCTTTGCAAAGTAATACCAAGATGCTTCCGATGCTCTTCTTCGCTCTTTGAGTAAATCAAAATGTCATCGATAAAGACAATAATGAACTTATCTAACACATCATGAAATACTCGATTCATCAAGTCCATAAACACAGCAGGAACATTAGTCAAACCGAAAGGCATAACTCTAAACTCAAAATGACCATATCTTGTCCTAAAAGTTGTCTAACAAATGTCACAAGCTTTCACCTTCAACGGATGATATCCGGATCTCAAATCAATCTTCGAGAACACTACTGCACCTCTTAACTGGTCGAAAAGATCATCAATCCGAGGCAGCGGATACCTATTCTTAATGGTCAATTTGTTCAACTCACGGTAATCAATGCACATACGCATACTACCATCCTTCTTCTTAACAAACAAAACCGGGGCTCCCCAAGGCGATACACTAGGCTGTATATAACCTTTATCTGAGAGTTCATTCAGCTGGTCTTGTAGTTCTTTCAACTCGGTAGGCGCCATTCTATATGGAGCTTTAGATACCGGAGCGGCTCCTGGAATTAATTCAATCGAAAATTCCAACTCTCTATCTGGAGGTAATCCTGATAAATCATCCGGAAAGACATCCTTGAAATCACAAACAACTTCAACTTCTTCAAGCTTCTTTTTCACTTCCTTGACTTCACTTTCAGCTGCAGCACTTTCCACTAATGCACAGACTTGCATCAAAGCAGACAAAGTCTTCTTACTAATTCTTCCTTTATCACCTTGAAATTCAAGGGCTGAATTTCTACTAATATGAAATTGAATTTTCCTCGAAGAACAAACAATTACAGCCTTATGAGCTGTCAACCAATCAATTCCAAGAATCACATCAAAATCTTTCATGTCAAGAATCACTAAATCGGCTTTCAATTTCTTCTCACAAATCATAACGGGACAATCTTCTATCACTTTATCTAGATTCACAACTGATCTAGTAGGAGTACTAATCATTAAACAACTAGACAAATTCTTAGGTATCAAGTCGGTCTTCCTAATGAATGCAGACGAAATGAACGAATGAGATGCACCCGTATCAAACAATACAAATGCAGGAATAGAAGCGATTAATAAAGTACCTGTCACAACTTCATGACTTGCTTCTTGTTCAGTATATCAGTCGGGAATTTTATCTTCAGGTGCTTTGTCGAAACAATAGCACCTATCTTGGATAAAGATGGTCACCCGAGGATAATATTATAAGCCGGCAGTTCCCGAACCACCAAAAAATTGATTCGGACGATTGTTTCCTTAGGAAAACTTCCAATAGATAAGTCCAACTGGACCGATCCTTCCGCTACTGCAGATGACCCTGCAAAACCATATAGATGTGTGGATGAAGGTTTCATCAAGTCCTGATCCACCTTCAATTTTTGATACACTTCGTAAGAAATTAGGTCAGCTGCAGACCCTGTATCAACCAAAACTCTATACACTTCTCGACGTGCAATCTCTACCTTGATGACTATGGCATCATCATGAGGTAAACAAACATCTCTTTCGTCCTCCTCGCTAAAGGTGATAGAATCTTCACCATTCAGCTTTTTTCGCTTCTGCGTCTCTCCGGTTCCAACAAATTTGGATTTTGTTTTCAGACTCCAGAGTGATTCGGGTTCTGGTCCCCCGAAGATGGTAAGGATCGGTGACTGAGTAGCTTCAATCACCTCCTTGCCCTTCTTAGACTTTGGGGCCTCCCTTGACCGTTCTGAACTAACCGAACGATCCCTTTTAGGAGGAGCCGCAAGTGGCTCACGTGGCTCCTCCCTCCTTCTGCTAACAAAACTGGATAGATGTCCCTGAGATATTAGTCTCTCAATATCAGCTTTCAGATGACGACAGTCATTTTTATAATGACCATAGTCCTTGTGGAATCGGCAATACTTTTCTCGATCCTGCTGCTCTCCGAGTTTCAAAAGAATTTTAGGCGGCCACTTCAAGATATTTTTTCTTTTGATGATATTTAAAATATCAGCCCGAGGAACATTCAATGGAGTGTACTCACTTTTACCGGGAGACCTTTGGCGCCAAGCCTGAGATTTTCCAACCCGATTACGGACATTTTTCTTTGGCTTCTGCTTCTGCTCAGGAGCCTTCTGTTCCTTATTGGAGACTTTATTATCTCCTTGGCGCGCATCTAGAATCTCCATGACTTCAGCCTGCTTTTGGCATCTCCGTACCAACTCAAAGATAGGTCGCAGGCATATCCTGTAGTAATAACTCCAGGAGTTTTCGATTAGTGAGTCCCGTGAATAGAGCAGTTTTGGCTACTTGCTCATCCAAATTTTCTATCTCCATCGTTACTTTGTTGAATCTTTTCAGAAACTCTCTGATTGATTCTTTCTTTCCTTGTCTGACAGTAAACAAGGTTTCTTCCGTTTTCTTGACCTGTATTCCACTCTGGAATCGTCCTATGAATTTGTGCGCCAATTCATCAAAGTTTACGATCCTTCCAAAGGGGAGGTTCGAAAACCACTTTGTGTGCCGCTCCGATTAGAGATGAACCAAAAACCTCGCATAAAATTTCATCGAATTACCTGAAACCGCCATGGTCTCGTTGGTAATAGCCGATGTGAGCTGTTGGATCTCCGGAGCCATCGAATGTTGAAAAGGTAGGCAAACGGAAGTTATGGGGAAACTGATATCCCGCAATTGGCTCAGCAAAGGGAGTCTTCCGAATGACTGAGTAAATATCCTTAGTTATTCTTCCCTTAGCCAACTGCCCTAATTTCTCATTGATGTTGGCCAATTCCTGACCAATCTGGGTCAGGTGATCTTCAGCAATATGATCACGACCTCGATTAACACGATCATCCTGTGCTACTCGATCATCACGAACAGCCCGTCCTTCCCGAGCATTCCGCTTGTCGCGAACTGCTCGATCATCACGAACAGTTCATCTGACAGTGGGTGAGTGAGTTCTTACCCCTGTATCCAACCTTGTATTTGAATCAGTTGTACTCTCTTGCGGTCTGTCGAACCGATCGTCTCGCCTAGGTTGATCATCAATCCTCCTAGTTCCTCGGTCTCCTTCACAAAAATTCTGACCGATATTCCGGTCTTCAGCCAATCTCTGATCGCGTGGCAATGCACGTCTCCCTGAATCGCGTTGATCTGGTTTCTTGTGGTAAAACCACTCGTCTGGTGAGCATGCGGAGTGCTTGGCTCACCTCCAAGAGTTGAATCTTTACCTGATCCAATTGATCTTGGAGTGTATCAGGAGGAGGATTACGTCCTCCCTGGCCACCATCTACCTTGATAGGATTTTGGCTTCCCTGGGGAATATCTGGATTATTCGCTCCAGGGATCTGAACACCGGAATTGCGCTGTGCAGCGGCTACTGATCTAGTCACCATGGCTTTTCAAGTCGTTTCCCACAAACGGCGCCAAATGATGCGTCCAAAATCTGCTCAGCCCTTAGATCTCCTCGTGATGACCTGCAAAACGAAAGTGTCAGATGTGGCCCGACCGCTGGGGTCGGGAGTTCACCTCCGAAGGCTAAGTCAGTTGATGAACTTAATCACAAACGGCTCTGCTAGAAGCATAGAGCTAAGGAATGAAGAACTGGGAAAGGTGATCTAGATAGCAGGGAGCTGATAGTTTAAGTCTATCAGTATGTATCTGAACCTGAGTCTCAGATTGTGTCTTTTTTCTATCCCCCTCACCTCGTATGGTAGTGAGGTTTATATAGAGTGTGCCTTCGAATCTCCTTCGTTGGATGCACTTGAGCCTTCTTCGGGTAGTCGTTGGATCTTAACAGTTAGATCCGTTGAGCAATAGACTTCTACTAGTTTGGACTAGTAGAGGACTCCTGAGATAACCTTTAGGTTATGTGATGATTATCCCTTCGATAATGATTATCCGCAGCCGTCAATTCGAGTCTGCCATCATTAGCGTAATTACCCTAATCCATAAGTAGGATTAGGGCACACTTGTAGTTGAATAAGTTTTCTTCTTCAGTAAGCCATCTTCTGGATCCAGTTCGCTCGGGAGCGAGTCGGTTCCCTCTGTCTCGACCGGGGTCGAGGGTCGAACTAGGTATGAACCCGGTTTGATCATAATTTCTCCGTATCAATATGAAACAAGTTCACCTATAAATATTCCCAATATTTTGTATTCGTAATGCAACTGACGGTGGATGTTATATGAAATAAGTTCACCTTACCTAAGAATGCTAACGATTCAAATGCTCTTACAAATGTGCTCATCCTTTGGATGAGAGCATGTGTGGAGAACACTTACATTGAACCACGGTATGAGGTGGAATTTGATTCAAAGGCAACCAGATAATCAAGCCAATAGAGCAGGAGAACTTTCTTCCAACGGGCCTTTAATAATGAAGAGGAACCCAAATTCCAATGTGTGAGGGAAAGGGTGAACTAGTATTGGATCAGCCTAGAGGCAAGCCTGACCCCACCATTGCTAGTACAATTGCAGATGTGGATGAGTATATGTCATCAAGAGAGGGAATGTGAATTCAGAGTCACTCAACCTTTCGATCCTCTGGCCCATCATTTGATGAGGAGCACCACAAGTCAAATGGTACATTTGATTATGGTGGTCCTGATACTAGTGGTGATGGCATGGTAAGTGGCGGCTATTAATGATGATCAAGGATGTGAAGCGCAGTACCAATACAATATGGAGGACAGTAGAATTCAACATGTTTCACAAGTGAGATGTTTACTCATGCCGCACAAAACTATGACTTTGGTGCCATTGCCATGTACAAAAATATAACCGTCGCTCACACAAACAACAACAACAACAACAACAATAAGCCTTGTCCCAACTAAATGGGGTCGGCTACATGGGTTCTTGCCCTCCATTCAATTCTGTTCGAGGCCATGCTAGATACAAGGCCTAAGCTATACATATCCTTTCTCACCACTTCTCCTAAGGTTATCTTAGGTCTACCCCTAGCTCTTCTAGTTCCTTCAATATGGATTATATCACTTCTCCGAACAGGAGCATTTATAGGTCTCCGTTGAACGTGGTCGTGCCACCTCAAATGATTTTCTCTAAGCTTATCACTTATAGGAGCAACTCCCAGACCAACTCTAATATGATCGTTTCTTATCTTATCTAATATAACCGTCGCTCACACAGATGCTTATAAACTCAGGATGAGGAGATGATAAGTAAGACTAAATGCTTTGAAGTTTCAGAAGCATGAGTATGGAAAATAATATTGAGTGTGTGCAGTGTGAGCATCAACCATGGCATACCCCTCCCCCCCCCCCCCCCCCCCCTCCCACCCCCCAACACCAACAATTATTGGTTCGCCCCCACCAAAATCCCCCTCACTTTTTTTATCATCCCCCCCCCCCCTCCCCACTACCCACCAACCAAACCAAAAATGTTTTTTAATTTTTTTTCTATATATATATATATATATATATATATATATATATACTAGTAAGGACACACGTGCATATGTACGTGTGGTCTGTTCACGTGGATTAAGCATTCGTTAGTAAACGTAGTGTTATTCTTTATTCTAGTTTTGTTGTATTTTTGGTAGTGGTATTGTTCATCTGTTTGTCATAAAATTTTGGTATTTGAGGATTAATTTTTGTAACGTTTTAATGCTGCAGAGGGACTGTAGGAGGTCTAGTAGTTGTCCTAGAAGTAGAACTAATCTGTGAAAGTGAAACTGATCATTTTGTTCATCTGATCTTAGTTGGGTTTCTTTATTATATTTGCAGATTGGTTGGGACCCTGTCATGAGAATGAGTGCTGATTTGCGGGATTTATTTTTGTATGAGGCCTTTCTGTATTATAATCCTCTACTTCTTGTGGTAAGTTGTTTTTCTTTGTATTTTATTATGCTTTTTAAGTGGCTGGATTACTTCAAACATCTAGAATTTGGGGAGGTGCCGGATTCTTTCATCTCTACCATACATGCCTTACTTTCTGTGTTGGTTTTGTAGTCATTGATGGTGTGGCTTTGGGAAGTGAATTTATGGGTTTTTGCTCAGTCTACTATCAATTATGCAAAAATATTTGATCTTTCCCAGGATCATCTTTCACATAGAGAAATATGGAAGGTACAGTGGGTACTAAAGTTCTTCTTGTCTATCAGAATTCATCATTAATGTGTTGAGATGGCTCTAATGATCACTAAGGATCCATCGGAACAAATCGTACATAGATATTGTAGCTTCAATGATGTGAGGGAGAAAAGGAGCATCATGCAACACTTCTTTGTTAGATTTTAAATTTTAGACTTTGTATTCCACATGTTGATTAGATATATCATGCAATTTCGTACTATGAAACTCGTAGCTCCCTTCTCCCCACCTTACCTTGCTAGTTATCTAGCTTTTAAAAGGACAATGGATCGTATTTACTGTACTAATTCAGTTACTCATAATCCTCAACAATCCACTTAGAATTGAATTCAAAATTAAACTAATAAAATAATGAAAGAAAAATGATTGATGCTAATCTTACTAACAAAAAAACAAATAAGTATAGTCTCTTAGTTTTGCATCTTGTAATCTCAACTTTTGGTAGAATTCTGAAACTACATGGTTGCAAAACTATGATCACTCTGGCCTAGGATCATCGTTTCTACACAGTTTGATAAAAAAATTGAAAGAAAAAAAAAAAAGCAACTCTGTGTTTTGCAAGGCAAGGGATGCGTAGAGTCAAGTAAAGATGGTGGGGAGAATGATTTGTCACCTTCCTTGCCTTCTCAGCACAGAGGCGTTTTCTCTTTATAAAGAATATTCCAAAAGAATTCAGAACTCTTAAGTTTAGATGATCATTGTTCAAGACTTGTTTATGTTCTAAAAGGCAAAACAGAATTTAAGTAAGCCAGTGAACTCTAAGATGACTAAACTCGCGGAACCAGCTTTCAGATTTGGCAACAGCCCAATAACTCTGAGTCTCTCCGCCACTGAACAAGAGTAAAGCTCCTTCATCTTTGGCAGCAGTTCCAACTCCCTCTTTTATATGCGCCAAAAAAGTAGCAGCTTGGCCAGGATGGTTCTGGTAAGACTCCAGAAACCATGAATCCTCCTTGTCAACCTTTCCACAATCCCTACAAGAAACTAAATAAATCAATCTCAAGAGACAGAATGAACACCATGATAATAGCTGGCATGAATATTACAGATGAAAAGACAATCTAAGCACAACATTCTCGCAATCCTGTAAAACACAGTCTCATTTTAAGTTCTATAAAGCAACGAAGTTGAAGATCGAAGAAACCAAAAGATAAAGAAGAGAGAGGAGGAGAAGAATCAGAGGGATCACATTCAACACGAAATGTAGACTGCTGCAGTTCGAGGCAAATAGGATTGGCTGAAGTTGAATTACTAATGAGGCCATAAAAGTAGAAGTGTAACATACCAAGTCATAGGCTTGCATCGCCAAGCCAACCTTTTCATCAGCGATCCTGATGTAGTGTTTTTGCTCATCAAGGGCATCATCTGATTAGAATCTTATAAGTGAAGTATCTAGTGTGATATCACCAGACTAAACTCCTCTTTTTATATCTTCTATTTCTTGTTCACAACGTAACTCATTTTGCCGCTGGCTTTCTGTTCATGTTAACAGGAAAACACAGTTTGCCTGGAGAATGAAATACTGTTCCAAAAGAGGGGGGGAAAATAGCAAGCTATAAAAACAGATATCAGGATGGGTATTTCATATATGAAGTATCCGAACTTCAAAAGAATTTATTGGCTTTAACATCTAATGGCAACATGCTTCGACAATTTCTGATTCCCTAGATTGTTTGTGCATCTGAGAGCTTTAAAAATCCTAGAAAAATGACATGAATCCCTTCCAAACTAAATGGGAATAACAAAAATAATAAAAAAAAAAAAAACTCATTTTATACAATAATACCTTGCAAGCTTTTATCTAAATCACACATCAACGAATACTTTCTCTGCAATATAGTTGGCAATGATTCCAGACCTGAACAAAGAACAGTTATCAGTTAAAAAGGCCCGTCAGTGCATAGGAATCATAATCTTCAAAAATTCACTGCTAAACAACCATAAGATAAACGAACAAACTCATTTAAAGCTCCAAACCATTTGAAAAAAACGAATTATAGCATAAGAGAATAATCGGCCGAAAAAAAAAGAAGCAAAAAAGAGGAGGAAGAATTTAAGCGGACAATGGGGGCAGCAGGAGGAAGAAGAGGAAAATTGTCGGATGATGCCAGTGAAGAGGAGAGAAGGTTTTGTGAGCACACGATTAGTCATTTGGCAAATTTGATTTTTGAATATTTAGCACACGATTTAATTAACTGTTTGAAAATTGTCGGCACACGATTAGTTATTTGGCAAATTTGATTTTTGAATATTTAGCACACGATTTACTGTTTGAAAATTGTTGGCACACGATTAGTTATTTGGCAAATTTGATTTTTGAATATTTAGCACACGATTTAATTAACTGTTTGAAAATGGTCAGCACACGATTAGTTATTTGGCAAATTTGATTTTTGAATATTTAATAAAGAATAAATTGTTAATGTTTTATCATTATTACATTTATTAAGCGGTATTCAAATGATGCTTGGTTGATTTTAATTAGTTTCTTCTTCTTCAATTAATATTTCCTAGTTTTTAGGAGAAACTCTTCCTATTCCTTACGCTAGTTGTTGCTAATTATTATTTTTTTTTTAAATGAGCTGTATTCTAACGTTTAGATGCTTGATTTTGATTAATTTTTTCTTCTTCAATTAATATTTCCTAGTTTTTAGGAGAAACTCTTCATATTTCTTAGGCTTCTTGTTGTTAATGATTCAGGAAAAACTATAATTAATATAATAATTAATATTTCCTAGTTTTTAGGAGAAACTCTTCATATTTCTTAGGCTTCTTGTTGTTAATGATTCAGGTAAAACTATAATTAATATAATATTATTGAAAGTATGAAATATGAATACACGATTAGTTATTTGGCAAATTAGAATTTTTAATATTTAACTCACGATTTAATTAGCTGTTTGAAAATTGTCCGCACACGATTAGTTATTTGGCAAATATGATTTTTGAATATTTAGCACACGATTTAATTAACGGTTTGAAAATTGTCCGCACGATTAGTTATTTAGCAAATTTGATTTTTGAATATTTAGCACACGATTTAATTAACGGTTTGAAAATTGTCTGCACGATTAGTTATTTGGCAAATTTGATTTTTGAATATTTAGCACACGATTTAATTAACTGTTTGAAAATTGTCAGCACACGATTAGTTAATTGGCAAATTTGATTTTTGAATATTTAATAAAGAATAAATTGTTAATGTTTTATCATTATTACATTTATTAAGCGGTATTCAAATGATGCTTGGTTGATTTTGATTAGTTTCTTCTTCTTCAATTAATATTTCCTAGTTTTTAAGAGAAACTCTTCCTATTCCTTAGGCTTGTTGTTGTTAATGATTCAGGTAAAACTATAATTAATATAATATTATTGAAAGTATAAAATATGAATTTACAATTTTAGACATAATTAATTATATCAATGTAGTTAGGGAAGAAGGCTATTTTGGGAAATAAAAATGTAGCCATGAGTTTTGAGTTATTAAATCTCATTTAGTTATTTGAGAAATTACATTTTTGGAATTTTTTTTAATGACTTAAATGTTTAGTAGTTTTAGAAAATAAGGGTGTTTTGGGAAGTGAAATGTAGCCATCCTCCCTCAGTTCGTGCTTTTATAATAGTAGTATGAGTGATTATTTAGTAGCAGCTTGACATGGGAATGGCACATGCAGAAGTGATATTGCTTTGAATGAATGGATGCCCGATTGATGTATTATTATTCAGTATTTCTGGAATTTCAATATCAGAAAGATAGTAAGATACATTTATGGTTCAACACTTTGGTCATTAATGTTGATGTATAAGTGACTCGAGTGACTCAAGCAAGATTATGTTATCCAGATCCACCACCAAGATAGGCTCATTTTCTTAAAAATAAGCCTTGGGTAGAACCATGCATGTACTAGGTCCTTGATCCCATGGACTTTCCTACGTAATAGGCCACCTTTAAGTGCCGTGAGCATGAAAATAGCTCCACAGTTTCTTTTAGATCTTTTAAGTCAAATCGATTGAACCATTGTTCATTTTGATCAAATGGGTTTAGTTGTCATGTGACAATATCCCCCATGAGTTTAGCATCCCCCCCTCTCCCATGAATTGCCTAGGGAAGTAGTGTTATATTTTAGGTTGAATTAGCTTTCCGATTCCCATTTTGGACTTGTGTAATTGGCCTAAGGCCCTCCATGTTTAAAACACCATCATGGAAATAGAACACAGTCCAAATTTTCAAAATTAAATTCTTGTACAATCTTATAGCTGCTGTTCTTGTCTTCATTTCCACCCAGAAGAGTTCTCTGATTGGTGCTTCAAGCCTAAGCTGATGAGATTAGTTGGACCAAGTGACTCCTTGACAGTGAGAGTTCTGGGAAGTCCTCTGACAATTTCTCTTTAACCAGGTTGAAGATCATCCTCTCCATAAAGGCTCTTCACGTTTGAGGCCCAGAAGAGGCTGCTTCCATTGAAGATAGCAAGTAGGAACTCCTCAAAAGAATCTTCAAAGAAAATACAGGGTATTTTTTGTGAATTTTTATGCCAAGCCATATCGACCAACAAATCATTGTTTGCTTTGGACCACATCATCCATAACCTAGCCCTAGCCTTTGATCCAAGTATCTCATATCTCATCCACATCAGACAACTAAAACTAGATCTAGAAATCACTATATTTTTTCAATTTGAATTTCCTCAAACCTGAACCAAAATTCCAGCAGAATTAACCATCAGTTTTTCTCACAAATTAAACCACCGTCTTCCCCTCACCACCCAATACAACCCCCCCCCCCCCCAACCCACCCCAAAGGCAAACAGAGAAAAAAGTGTGTTGCAGTCTGTTGAAAACATGGACTGAGGTTTCCTAATTAGAATAGGATTATGTTTCCTAATAAGTCTAGAGTTTTATTTCTATTTGTTTTATATTTCCTTTTCCCTATTTAGTATAAGGCTAGCTTAACTAAGTTGTAACTATAAATACCATATTGGGGTCTTGTGAATAATATACTTTTAGAGGAGCAATTCCTCACATTACAACATGGTATTAAAGCAAAGGTTTATTTTCATCCTACGGAGGTGCTGTAGAAATTTTTTTTGAAGTCGCTATTCACTTGTTTGTTTTCTTTTCAGGTATCCTAGAAATGAATATTGAGTGATTAAGTGCATGTCTAGGAAAATTTTGTCTAAGGAGTCTGGTATTTAAGCGGACCGGTTGTGTCCTTCCAGTCTTTCCTAGAAACTTTCCTGGTGTACTTTGATTCAACAATATACCAATTAGAGGTAACCTGAGGAGATACTTCTCACGTGAACTAGTGGGAGTAATTTTGAAAATATTTCAGGGACTTTTTGAATAATTTCTCCTTGCGATGATGGCTAATCCCATATTTCCTTTATCTGGTACATCTGAAGAGTCTCCCATGTCTTCCATTCATAAGGATCATGAGTTTTCTCCACTTCAGATAACCACCGTGAAACTTAATGGGACAAATTATCTTAGATGGTCTCGTTCAATTACCCTCGTTGTTGGTGCTTATGGTCTTACTGGTCATGTTGATGGGACTTCTACAAAACCTTCCACACCTGGTCTGCAACTTTCCAAGTGGTATACAGATGAATGCTTGGTCATGGGTTTTCTCATCAACTCCACTGAATCTAGCATAACAGAGAGTTATCTCCTCCTTCCTAATGAGGCAACTATTTGGAGAGTTACTAAAGATACATACTCCAAAGTTGGCAATGATGCACAGTGCTTTGAAATTAAACGGAAAATTGTTTGAGAAATTAAAAGTAACCGTAAGCGCACGGTATCGTGTAGCTAACAGGTCGATATCAAGGAAATATGCCACTTTAGAATTAACTTCTTAATGATAATGCGAGAGTGCAATGATTAAAATTTGTTAATTACTTAATTAAACTAAACGAATGGTCCTAATCCATACATCTAATGCGATCGAATTTAAACGAAAATTAAAGCAAACATAATAAATGCATAATTAATTAAGGCAGAAAAAATGTGAATAATAAATAAATAAAAATAAAAGGAAAGTGATCCGAGTGTCAGCTCTGGATCTCGGGAAGGGGAGTATAAATATAATGACTTTGACCGTGGACCCTTTGTTGTAGCTTACAGTCCACCGATCGGGGGAACGGATATTAAAAAAAAAAACAGTGCAGAAAGTAAATAACAAAGCAATAAAAGGAAAATGAAGCCTTAACCAAAGAGAGGCACGACTGTAGGCATCTCTGATCAAGGATCTAGGGGAAGGGAGAACAATAAATAAATACTGAAAGTAAATTGCAGAAAGTAAAATGGAAACCTTAACCAAAGAGAGGCATGACTGTAGGCATCTCTGACAAGGATCCAGGGGAAGGGAGAAAAATAAATAAATGCTGAAAGTAAATCCTAAATTAAGAATATGGAGGGGTAGATAGAAGAGGGAATGGAGGGAGGAGAGAAGATTAATAAAGAAGGTTACTTACTTGCGAATTGAACAAACGATTCAAATCTCAACAAACCCTAACAACCAGATCTAGATCTAGAATGATCTAAATCTGCAATTGCTAGACCCAGAGAAAAACGAATCTAAAAACTTGAAACTTGAACTTGAATTGTATTACATAAAAAAATAAATTAAACCTAAACATTCAATCTAGAAATTAAAATCTCACAAATGCAAGCAAAGAAAACTAGAGAAAGCCAAAATAAACTGAAGAGAGAAGAAAGAGTGCTTCTATTAAGCTCTAAAACAAGTTGTCCTTTGATGGAGTATGCTCTCCTTTTATAGAGTTTACATGAGATATAATCATTCATACATCATATCACTATCATTAATTACATTATCGATACTCAAGCTATATGTGTGATGTGGAATCTTGTGTATGAATGCATGTATGATGTGGAATCTTGTGGACAAATGTATGATAAGATGTTGAGTTGACCTCACTGAGTTCTGTTGGACTCATTCCTTTTTATATGTCTATGTCTATTAGAATATTCTGCAGGTTATGAGGACTCCTTCCAAGTGGAGGATTCGTTGTCGGCAGGCTTTCTTGAAGGAGTGACTGAAGAAGATGTAGACATGCATGGAGCTTCATGCCCGTGCAAAGACTATTCTTATGAGGTTGGATTCCATTAGGGAATCAGTTTAATTTAATTTCCGTTGCAACAAACTATGCTTCCTTCAAACTCTGATGTCCATTTTGATTAACTTTAGATAATGGATGACCTGAACCTTTTGATCAATCAAGTTTGATAACTTTATACTTGAACTTGATTTATTCTTGTCCTTTTAATTATGCTATATCTTGTGTTGTATGGAATTGTCACTGAACCTAGGTCCTGCGGTGTATCACCCCCACGGGTATTCGGGTATGGCAGGATCTGGCTGGGTGGGGTGTGACATTGTCTATCTAAGTATGCCCATTTCTTTGCTTTGGCACTGGGTTTTACAAGCTTCAAGATCGCCACAGTATTTGCTGAAGGAATACTCAAATTACATGGGCTGCCACGTTCGATCGTTTCTGATAGGGACCCCCTTTTCATGAGTGAGTTTTGGAAGGAGTTGCATAGACTACAGGGTACTTTTTTGGCACACAGTACTGCATATCATCCACAATCAGATGGGCAATCTGAAGTGTTGAATCGATGCTTAGAGATGTACCTTCGTTGTTTTGTATCTGAAAATCTGCAACAGTGGTCACAACATCTCTCATGGGCCGAATACTGGTACAATACAGCATACCACACGGCTGCAGGTATGACCCCCTCCTACTTTGATCCGTTATCTTCCTCAGAATTAGGCGAATGCAGCAATAGATGATATCCTGAGGTCCCGTGATCAGATACTGACTGAGTTAAAGGCTAACCTGCAAAAGGCTCGGTCTCGCATGAAATCCTTTGCTGACATGCGACGAACAGAGAAGGCATATTCAGTAGGTGATTGGGTTTATGTGAAATTACAACTTTATCGACAATCCACGGTAGCCCGTAGACTGCATCCTAAGCTCTCTCAACGATTTTTTGGGCCATATCAAATTACAGATCGAATTGGGGAGGTAGCTTACAGGATAGAGTTACCCCAAGGATCCCAGATACATCTAGTATTTCACATCTCCTTGCTGAAACCACATGTGGGAAGGCCCCCTTCTCCACCTGAATTGATGCCTCTACCCCCGTTGGATCCCACTCCGGTAGCTATTTTGCAGTCTAGACAAATCAAGAGAGGCCAACGATTGCTTCAGCAAGTTTTAATCCAGTGGGAGGGGCTGCCAATGGAAGATGCTTCTTGGGTAGATATGGTAGCTGCACAGAAGTAGTTCCCAGGTTTTAACCTTGAGGACAAGGTTAATTCTCTAGAGGGAGGCAATGATATGTCCGTTATTAATGAAGGAGACACCCACATGGCTAGACAGCAAGATCAGCAGAAAGGCGAGACAGCAGAGCCCATTAGACGGTCCCAGAGAATTATCAAACCTCCAGCTCGTCTGATAGAAGATGCTGCATGAAAGGGGGAGATATGAGTTACATGGAAATACCCTTCTAATGATTTGATTCAGATCCCTAGGTCTTACAGCATGTTGGCTGTTAGTATATATAGTACTATTCTCAACCCTAGTAAAGGGAGAAAATATGTTATCCCTTTTGCCTCTATCGTCTCTTATATTACCCTGTTGAAGCTCTGTTCTCTTCTCATTCCCTTGCTGTTAATTTCTGTTGTTATTATCAGTCAATCCAAGGTAATTCATATCAATGAAGCAGCTTAATCATTCCCTGACCAAGAATGTTGACTATCCCAAGTCTAACAATGAATAAGTTAAGTGCTTTTAAACGGCAAAAGAAGTTTCCTCGGTGCTATTGATGCAACACTACAAAATCAAAGTAAGATGAGAAAATGAAGCTTAACAACCACAAAGCACCATTGTTGTTCCCACCCAAATATTGTGACCTTAAAGTTCCCTAGGCCTATGCTACACCTTCGATGTGAAGTATGATCTACATATTGTTGGCCTGTGCTACACCTTCGGTGTGAAGTATATCTATTTCATGAAACAATAAGTATTTCACATCGACAAGTTTTCAGATTGTACAAGGGAACACAGAAATTTGTCACATAGAGGAAAACATAAGGTCTCAATTATGTGTTAGCTAGAGGAGAATGTAAGATCTCCATTATTCTTCCCCTGTCAAATCAAAAGTTTACAGCGTAATGATAAAGAAAATGAGATCACGTGCAAGGAAATGGTATCACCATTAATAGAAGTTAAATTGTGCTGCTTCCTCAATTTGTGCTGCTGGCATATGAACTTACAAAGACAATTGCAATTGTCAATTTTGACCCCCCAAAAAAAAAAAAGAATTGCATCACAGGTAGTAAAATTTAAACTGTTGAAAAATATTGCACTTTAAGTAACTGTGTTTAACAATGCTTCTGAGGCTACTGCAGGCCAGGTTGTAGCTTTCCAGGTTTACAACTAATAAAAATATGAAGCTCTAAACTGGGAATCTTAAGGGGTGCAGGAAATTACCATTCAATTAGCAGATTCCATGTCTTGAATCCAAGTTAAGATATAAACTATCTATCGAAGAGTCTTGTAAAGTGAAAAGGAAGCCTATATACGTACATAATCGCTTCCGTCCTGCCTAAAATGATTACAGAGGTTCTGGATGGATGTTTTTTTTGTTCAGCGAGAAGGCCTGGAATGGATGTTATTTGCTTGATAAATCGTATCCCTCGATTGAATAGGATTAACTAGGGGACAATCTATCAAGATCCCAATTCAAAAGGTAAGGGTTTTAGGGTTTTAGGAAATGTTGGGTAGTTTCTTTGGGTACACAAGAACGTAAGTTATAGTGGTTGGATGGGAATGATTCCCAAAGTTTGGGACTGTTTTAACAGTTAGATTGGGGTAGATCTAAGTTCGAAATTGTTGGAAATATATTACCACAGGGATCTCATATAAGACAAATAGAGCAGAATTAGAAAACTTATCTTGATTCAAATGGCATGAATAAAACCCTTTTCGAAAGCTTTGTTACGTACATCCATCTACCATCTTGATAAACAAAAATTGACGGAGTTGAAACGTGCCGGTAACGACACTTTCTTTAAGGTAATTTAAACGCCCCGAATAGTGCACACGGGTCTGAATGCGTTTTCACCTCCAAGATCAGTCAACCCCTCCATCATAGATGGTGCACCCCGTCATTGATGGACTAAGGGATCCATAAAGTTACATTCACCAATTGACACAATTTAAAGGAAAATACCACTTCTCAAAAACATGTTTTGTGCGATCATAAACAAAACATCTCCCACCTTTATATAGAAGAATAAGAGACACCGCTAAAGGTTGTCTCCCAAAGAACAAACCTCTACCCTTAAGGCATGTTTGTTAGCAAAGACACCTATTGGCCATTTAGGTGTCTTTTAGGAAAAGACTCATCCTTTAGGAAAATAAATTGTTTGAATTTTCAAATAAAACTATGAAAATTACAACAATCCCCCACAAAATTCAAAAATTGTGAGAAAACAAAACACTGAACTGGTGAACATATTAAATACAATAGGACACGTCGTTATAGGTGTCTTTCGGACTTGAACCTACACTAGGTCTAATGAACCTCGCTACAAAGTACGGGTGAAGTCAGACTTCTTGAACCTTTCCTCAGTGTGTAGCTGGCAAGCTCATCAGCCATATCCTATCGGTCGACTTTACGCGATAAGCCCTTTTATAAAATTTATTCTTTTGGACATTTTTCCTCTTAAAGAGAACAGGCCATGTCCAAGATCTCAGTTTCATGGATGTCTAGAGAATTTGCCTATATAATTCTCATCGGAAAGCGACCTTACTTCCTACATCCACTTAGGTTAGCCAATGTGCACCACAATTAACACACCCCCACATTTCGTAGGCTTTGGCTAATTAAGAACTTCTTGCTCAACCTCTTTCCTTGTGATGGTACTACTTTACCTTAATATTAAAATGAACTTAGTAGTACTTCTCAGGTCATCCAGTGACTTCATTGTTTACCCTTTGAACCTAATTCAGGATTGAAACCTCTTTACATAGGTTGGGTGTCCATCACATGACCTTGGATAGGCTTTCATAGCTCATTCCTCCAAACAACATCACATTAGTGATTTTGAGGCTTTACACAACTTTTAGTCAAACTATTTCACTGACTACATAGTGATAGCGCTATCTTATCAGCCTCACTGGACATTTGTCCCTTTCAATTGTAGATACATACTTCTAAGACTCAATGTCTTACTTTCTCTATTGATCACGACATTTACCTTCAATGTAAATGCTTATTTCAATGATCATCATCATGTATCTTTCATTTTTTCCTTTAGCCTTGTGGTTTTGGATTTGTTAAACTTATAAAGCCATACACTAAGTATGAACTTATATAATCACTTATTAACACATGTTTTTACATGCTAGCTCTTAGGATTTCCAACCTTCTTACAAAGGCATATCTAGTTGGTGATATTTGGTAGAACTTATATTTTTTAATTCAAAAATCATTCTCCACCACAAGTCTATCCATATCATCTTCAATTCAAGATGAATCCCAAATGCATCTGAAGCATATGCCATTTTTCATCTTCAATTCAAGATGGTTCCCAAATGCATATGAATCATGTCATTTTTCCTTTTTCAAATAAAGTCAATCACTATACTGAACTTGTCTCTTGAGAAGAGACATAAGATGTAAAATATACATGCATCTTCATAATAAACATAAACCCCCACAATTTAGGTTTATCACATATAAAATTCAATGGTCATATACCATTGTAATGTCATTTGAGGGTAAATCATAACCACATGATACATATAGAACTACACAAGTTGTACTCTGACATTAATGGCCACCTAGGCCTAGCCAACTTTGGATTTAACATAATCCAAACAAATTAGGTTCAATTGAAAGGTTGCAAGAAATAAATGTTTGACACATTTGTTCCAAGTCTTCATATGTTTTCTGTAGGTCATTATTCTCATTGTTTTTGAGCCATCACAAAAGTATACAACCTTTCACAATGTATAGGCCACAAATTAGTCCAAACCTTATAGGTACATTCAATGTTTGGCTGCTACTGTTCACTGTTTTAATTTATAGAAATCAATAGTGGCCTATTAAGAGTCCCATGAAAACCTATGTCTTCCTTCTCTTAACAGTGGTCTCTCTAGTTGACGACTAGGGCATACATGAAAGGATATTGAAATTAACCCTTTCTAGGAAATCATATAAACCCACTTTCAATCCAGACCAAACATATCAGTCCTCCCTCTTTAATTAGAGAGCCCTAGAAATCATGGGAGGTTACCCAAAACTCTGAATAAAGACCTTTGAAACTCTTTCTAGGAGTCCATTAATAACCAACCTTAATGGTTATACCTGATCTGAAAACTTATTGAAGGTTCAATAATTGTTTAGGCACCCAATGTATCCAAGCGGAATGCAAGCTACTATTTTAGCATAATCATAAACGCATGAATCATAGCATTCATTGATCACAACAGTCCATGTGATGATATTCCCATTTGAAAATGCCAAAACAATTTCAACGTAATCGCAGATGGAAGATTGGTTTGACCCTTTCTTCTTCTTCTTCTTTTTTTTTTTTTTTTTTTTTTTTTAAATGTATTATCACATGCAGAAGACATCAATCAAAGCGGCAGTGCCAAATTGGAAACAATCCAAACTATGCGTTCCTGTAAAGAACCTGAATCCCGTTTCAAATGCTTCAACCTTCAAGTAATGATGATAAGCACATTGCAAGTTGATATTCTATTATGTGCAGGGATAGCAACTAGTTTCTTGCCCATTACATAAGCACACAACAACAGCTCGTCTTTCTTATTACCACTAAGTAATCATCAAGTACATTCACTGTACCCTTTATCAAGAAGACACCCCAAAACCTGAATTCAACTGTGGTCGCAAAATAGATTAATCATTTTTCCCTTTCTATTTTCCTATATTACTCCAAATCTGCTGGCATGAATAAAGATCAGAAACAACAAGAAAAGATCAAGGAGAAAGTGATTATGTAAGCAATACTATCTTTCATGGGTCTTTAAAAGAAAGAGGTACTGTGAATAGCAGACTCAAAATTATGGATCCGCACATTTCTTTCTACTAGATTCCCAACCTCATCTATGAAGTATCTCTTTTGCTGGTATCCCAAAACAAGTTAACTTGCCTAAGACCAGGTTTCCCTCCAAAGGAACAATTTTCTTTACTTGTGACCACACGTGCAGCAATGACATTCAGCCCAGTAAACACAATCCCTTTTCATGATCTACAAAGTTGTGAAGACTTATTCTATTGGGGGCAACCAACCACTTCTTAGATGCCCCCAAACATCAGCCAAGCATTGCAATTAGAATATCATTGAATCAAAGAAGACAAGAAATTCATTATCCCCAGACTCATTTCACTCCTTTGACTCTCCTTCAAGACAAAAGGATAAAATAATAATGAATAAATTTCATTCCATAGCTGTTAGTTCATTATTGTTGTTACGACTCAGACAAATGCAAAAACAATTATGACTAAAAGTTTTCCATCTCTGAACCGACTCTACTCAACAGGGACCAACCAACAAACCACTTGTTTTAGAAGGGATCCGGGAGAAGGAATCCTTAATGAACTAGTTCAATGTTGCATTAACAAAACACATGTTAATTCATGCAACATCCAATTTCCAATTAACCAATGTGAGGGAATTTAGTGGTAAAGAAAACAAACACTTATTAACATCCAATTCTAGCGACTATTGGCAAGTGGCAAAAGCACCGATTGCAAATGCCAGTGATTTTATGTGGTTTGTGACAGATATCCCCGTTGGGGTTTTCGCCAAGAAACTACAGTCCTCATGGGGTCTAATAACGTCATGGTGCTTCATCCCAAACCACTCCCATATTCTACGTTTGGGAATTTGCACTAGAATTCTGTAGATCAATATTTATTGCCTTAAAAGTTTCTTTTACCTCTCTGGAGTGTCAACATAACAAGGACAAAAGAACCATATTTATCTTTCAACGTTAACACTTCACTCTAACAGGATAGCCATATTATCATCCTCTCTAAGGAATTTATCTCAGACATGTATGACAATAAATTTCCAGTTCTTCAGTTATCATCCTTGCATGACTAATAAAAACAGTATGGAATCAAGAATCAAACCAACATGGCCACCATAAAAACAATATTGGACTTAGGAGATGAAATCAGATCTGAAAGCGAGTGACAAATCGACAGATGACGTTATTCAGAATGAATAGAAAATGCTTTCAATTCTAAATGATTCTCGGTAAAAATAAGCCAGCAGAGTACAACATCCTCAACAAAGATCAGACATAGGAAAAAATTTGTAATTAAATAACCATTCTACGGTCTTGTTGTACTTTTCAAATAAGCAAGCGGAGAAACAAAACTTCTCCTGGAAATTTTCAAAATCTGATATTATTATCAGAAAACCCAGAAACATACGGTGATGGGTTTTAAATGCCTCCTCTATTCAACAATTTAAATCTTATTTCAGTGGAAACTCAAGTCTTATACGATCCATTTAACTACCTTAAACTTGTTGGAAATATATTACCATAGGGCAATCATATAAGACAAATAGAGCAGAATTAGAAAACTTATCTTGATTCAAATGGCATGAACAAAACCCTTTTCGAAAGCTTTGTTACGTACATCCATCTACCATCTTGATAAACGAAAATTGACGGAGTTGAAACGTGCCGGTAACGACACTTTCTTTAAGGTATTTAAACGCCCCGAATAGTGCACACGGGTCTGAATGCGTTTTCACCTCCAAGATCAGTCAACCCCTCCATCATAGACGGTGCACCCCGTCATTGATGGACTAAGGGATCCATAAAGTTACATTCACCAATTGACACAATTTAAAGGAAAATACCACTTCTCAAAAACATGTTTTTGAGACACCACTAAAGGTTGTCTCCCAAAGAACAA
Organism: Hakea prostrata; assembly: GCF_041222555.1. Classification (NCBI taxonomy): domain Eukaryota; kingdom Viridiplantae; phylum Streptophyta; class Magnoliopsida; order Proteales; family Proteaceae; genus Hakea; species Hakea prostrata. The sequence goes on from NC_142600.1 coordinate 954,294, forward strand.
ACCTCTACCCTTAAGGCATGTTTGTTAGCAAAGACACCTATTGGCCATTTAGGTGTCTTTTAGGAAAAGACTCATCCTTTAGGAAAATAAATTGTTTGAATTTTCAAATAAAACTATGAAAATTACAACAGAAATTTGAGCTTTTGGGGAACTACAAAAATTCAAACATGCTTAAAACCTTGGATTTTGGATGGTTTTTTTATATATATTCTTCACGGGAAGATGGGAATGATTTGTATAGGCTGTGGGATGGATTTTAATGGTTAATTTGGATGTGATATGGGTTTTAATGGCTAGGATTTAAGGAAAGCGAAAACAAAAAGAAGGGGGGTATTTGGGGACTATGAATTAGAGGACCAGAAGAAAAATAACTCAATGTTATTGAAGAACGGTGCCCAGAAATGCTTGAATTAATCCTTGAACTTGCAGAATTTTCAACAATCTTGAAGTTTCTTAAATGGAGATTGAATGAGACAGCTTCGGGGAATTCTAAGAGAGAGAAAGCAAGTTCGGGAATTAGTAACACTAACTCACAGACCACTAGGAGGTGTTGGTTTCACCACTAGAACATCAAATTTTGGACTCAACTGAGCAATTACATCAATATATATATAGTACGTTGGCTGACATAAGAGTATAAAACTTACGCTAAAAGCAGGACAAAAATAGAGACTAGGACGACTAGAGTTACCATTTGCAGTTGCTATTCTCGTGAATAATAGCATGAACTTTCCTACTGAATTACAACTTCAAATAGGACATAGGTAAAATAGTTAATAAGATAATTAAAATCAAAATAACTTAAACCTAAACCCCCGATTTTATCTGTCGTGCAGGGTTGTTGGTGCTAATTTTGCCGAAGCTTTGACCGTCTCCTTCTCACCGAACTCCTCAGATCTGGATCGATCTGGTCGATTTGATCCTTCTGTCAGTTTCTCGATCACTGAAAAAATGAGAAAACACTGGTTAGAGACGGAGCCGATCGTCTTGATCGGCGTCGCGTCTCCGACGATCTAGTCAGACTTTGTGAAGAAAGTTCTTCCGAGCTCTGAAGGAGCTTCAGAGCTATTTTAATGGAGTGAAGTCAAATTCTGATCTAGTGTCTGTGCTCTGAGAGAGGCTTACTTTTCTAGAATGACCCTTTTGCTTTTATATGAATTTTCCCGCTAGTAATGCCTTTTCAATCATGACCATTAGATCATTGCTTCCTTTTGGGTGGTGCTGATCATCCCTCCTTTATTCCTTCGGTTGGATCCATGAATTACTCCGTGTCATTGTTCAAACCCGGTCGGACTGACTAAACCGGTATAAATCGGAGGTGGATATTTTAGTCACAACATAAGCCCCCAAGCCTATTGATCAGGTTGAATTTATACGAAACTCTGATTAGTAGGTTTAAACCTGCCTGTCGAACTCATCCAGCATACCCCTGGTCAGCCACCTCACCTTGTTCCCTAGGTACTTTTTAATCTCTCAAGAACTTTGATGCCAGGTCATCAAATCATCAATAACTTAAGTTGATTTGTAACCATGTCCCTTATAAAATTATATCCTCTGCAATAGTTGAATATAATAGTTGAACTGCCTTGCGTAATTATTATATTACAGTACTCAGCCCCCAAATTATCTTGAAACCGGCTGAAATCACCTTCCTGTCAGGCTTTTCACAAATTTTCAAATATAACTTTTCATCTTCCTTAACATTACCGCCGCTTGATCATAAATTTTGTCTTTTCCCATGTATGACCATCATATTGTTCCCTTGCCTTCTCACACATCATCCTCATTCTTTTCAATTGCAATTTTCATACATTCACCGATTGATCCCACGCGTCGATTACGAAAAGTAATGACCATTGATTTTGGACCATCGTGTATTTCCCCCCTTTTCAAGAAATCTTCCTTCATTCTTTATATATATCTGTCAACTGTCACCTGCTCCCTTCCGTACTCTGCTGTCCTCCTTCGAGAATATCAAACATACTTATCCGCCATTTTACTTATCACTCCTTTTCAGATTTTATCTTTCAGGTTTTCTTCTTCTTCCTTTCCTGTCTCTGCCATGGATCCTGCTTCCAACCCTTCAATACCCAGTACCTCTGCTCAATCTACTATACCTTCAAACAACGAGTGAATGAAAGACGTATCTGGTGCTTCCTCCTCTCATCAGAATCCTTCAGACTGGAAACCTATTCCATACGCTCACGATGAAGCCATCGTCATTTACACTCCTGTGGAGAAAATGGACCCAAAATACGCTGGCCCCGAGTGGTATCCCACCAAAATAAAGAAATCTCATCTAGACTCCTATTTGGAAAGTTACCATTTTCCTTCTGATGCCAAAATATGGGTTCCCGAATCTTTTATCCGTCCATACTCAGTTGATCCAGGAGTCATCTCTATTTACCTTGATCATCTCGACTCAGGTTTTAGAATCCCCTTGATCCCCATAGTTCAATCTTTATTGGACTACTATCATGTCTGCCCTTCTCAACTCACTCCAAACAGTTGGAGATTAGTTTACTGTTTTTTCGCTTTTATCCTCAAAATGAATCGCGTTCCCTCCGTTGATCTTTTCAGAAATTACTATACCTTGAAAGTATCCCACGAACGGTGGATACCTTCACTTTTCCAGAAGAACCTACATTTTGAATGAACTGGGGAAAGACTCCCATATTTTCATTGATTCCTCCATTCCCCATGCTAACAAGCAATGGCGAGAGAAGTATTTCTTCTGCGCCATTCCGAATCCAAACTTTTGGTCTTGATGGTGTTTACATTCCTTGAACTCCTTATCCCCTTTGAATGTGCGTCCCGAGCTCAGTAAGAACGATTGAGAAACTTGGAGTTTGATTCCCACTGGAACTCCAATAGATGCAGCCAAGTTAAAAAAAGATGCAGGTCTTATCAGTCATAGCCTCTTTCCAGGTAAAGACGGTAACAACAGTATATCTTTCTTTCACTTACCACTACCTTTTCCTTGAAATTTTCATTCATCATCATTTTATATATATATATATATATATATATATATATTTGACCATCAGAAATAGTTGCTCGTCCGGTCCCTAGCGTTGCTGATCTTCGAAGAATTGTTTTAGAAGAAAAGAAATCCAACCCCAAAGTTATCAAATCCTCCAAGAAAAGGAAACACACTGCCCTTCACCCTTCAAAGAGAAAAACTGCTGAGAAGAAAATCTCCCCTGGTCAGGAAAAAATTGACCAAGTGCCAGAAGATTCCACCAAAGAAAACATTGATGTTCAAATTTTGAAGACTGTTGCAAGCAAGACACCTGGTCCCAAGGCGAGGACTTCCAAAACTTCCAATACACTGAGATGTAGACTTAGGTCTACTGGTCCAGTTTCTGACCAAGGTTTGTCTGGCTTGAAGAAGAAGAAAAGAAAAGAATCCCTCTCTGCTCCAACAGAAATCCACACTGAGGAAGATAATCCTCATGAAGAAGTTCCTACTGCCACTGAAGTTAATGTTGAAGAAAATAGAGAAAGTTCACTGCCACACACACCAGCTGATTTATCCCCCGATACTTCTGTCTTCCCAGAAAAGATGGTTGAGGGTGAAGATCGAGGTAAGGACTTTTTTTACTACTCTCCTGATCATCTGAAGAGAATTGCTGAAGACATATTAATTCATGTTGCAGGTAATATTATTGAGGAAATTGCTGACCAATTGTGTGATGTAAATGTTGATATGCCTGCCTCTCCCTTGGATGTTGCTGCCAAGGACCATGTGAATGAACCCTCTGTTTTTGTTTTACCCTTATCCATCCCTATGTTGGATGTTGTTGCTCCAGATATTAATGTCCCCCCTTTTGTTGAAGAAAATGATCAAGATGCTCCTCCTTTAGAAGAAAATAATCAGAATATTCCTCTCCCTGAAGAAATTCATGAAGTTGCCCCACCAGAACATAATGCTGTCAATCTGGAAGCTCTTATGGTAGATGATCCCCAGGTTGATCATGGAGATCAAGAAAATATTGTCATGCATACTGGTTCAAATGATGCTACTGTGAATGCAAATCTTGAAAATGTAATTGAGATAGCTGATCTTCAACCAGTCCCTAACCAGCCTGATGATACCATGAGTGTTGCTGACTCTGGAAATCCTTTCAATCCTGAGTGGCTTTTAAAAGAAAACCATACAGCCAGCCGCAATTGGGAGGTTGCCAGAGAGTGGGGCACAAAAGGTCGAATTCCCCGTGACAAGAGAAAAACTGCTCGAATGTCTGACTCTGAGCTTTACTCTCACAGATGGGGGTAATAAACAGATCTCTCTTCTCATTCCTTTATTAAAATTGATTTACTATTGATCTAGTTATTTATTATGTTTAGTTTATATTGATTAATCTACAGATGTTTTGGAGCTGCTTTTAATGCATTTTCCGAAGTGTAGGAGAGGGAAAAAACTTTATCCCAGGAAAATGATGATCTGATCAAGAAGAATTTTGAGCTGGTCAATGAGGTACAGGATCTTCGGAGAAAATTGGACTCTTCAGAGAGAAAATTAACAGATGCTGAGTTCAGAGAGATTGATTTGATGAATGATCTTGATAGTTTGCACACTGATTATGAACTTTGCTCTGACCATTGTGCTGAATTGCAGGAAGAAATTTCTATGTTGAGAGATGCTATTTTGAATTATAAAGATGATCTCCTTCAGCTCGAAATGTTAAAGAATAATGCCCTTGACAGGGCCAGGATTGCCACTGATGAAAGAGAGGATTTTAAGGAAAAGCTAACCAGAGCTTTGGTCTGGTCACAAAGTATTGAGAAAGAAAAGAATGAACTTCAGGAAAAGTTCAATAAGATTGAAAAGCTGAACACAACTTTAGAGTTGGCCCAAGAATATCATGTGAAAGCTTTCAGTTCAATTTTACAAGAAAAGTCTACTTTAGAGGATAAAAATGATGGTTTGGGATTGAGACTCAGTGAGGTGACAGCAGAAAGAGATAATCTTGAGGTTTCCCTAGGTTTGGTTTCTAAAGAAAAGGAAAGTCTTCATGTTCTTTTGGATGAAACTTTAAAATTCAAAACTTTACTGCATGAAAATTTGGAAGCAGAGAGAAGACAATTTGAAGTAGAGAAGAAAAGAATACAAAGTGAAAATTAGATTGTCTTAAATTCGGTCACCTCCTCAATGAAGGAAGTTGGAGATAATCCAACTTTCCTCGGATTTTGCAAGAATATGGTGAAGGATTGCTCTGATCAAATCTTCTCAGAAATCCTCAAGATTCATCCTGATATAGATTTCAGATTGTTACCTCCAGAATTTCTCCCATCCAGAACCTTTTTGGATCTTAGGAATTTGAGATACCCCAACTCTGATAGTTCATCAGAAGATGATTCTGACAATGATAACAGTGAGTCTTCTAGTCCTGGCCAAAACCATTCGCCCAGTGATTCAGATAACAATGGTGATGGTAACTCACCTTTTCAAGATGATAAAGAAACTGCTGCCAATGATGCTGCTGATGTCGATCCATCTGATAATGTTGCAGATGTTGATCCATCTGCAAGATCACAAGTTTGAAGAAAACATTTCCTGTGTTTATGAATTTACCTGTTTCCTCTCTTTTGTTTACCTCTTTAGCATATGAGGTTTTTGAACTTGTCTATCTTTTATATTAATGAAATTTCCTCCTTTTCTTTCTTTCTTTTTGGCTTTGACAAAATAGTATCTTTTATAATATTGACTATCATCTTCTGACCATCGCATATTTGATTAGACACATATTTCTAATCATATTTGTATTCTTCATTGACTTCTGATGAGATACTCCTGAAGAGAAAATATTTTATACGAACCTCAATAGCTGATCAGATATTCTCAGATAATGACCTGCAGAAAATCTTTGAACTTTCGATAAATAATCCTCCATATAACCTGATCCTTGAATTGTTTTATTGGTTAATTCCATTGTTCTCAATCAAAAGGCTGCCTTGGAGAGATGCTACCTTAGAGAAATGGCTACTGGAGCCTGACTTCAGAAAGTCGGGATCATCCTCGAAAGGAATGATCCGTGATTAGCTTAGCGTGACCTGGCTACCTGAGCCTAACTTACGAAAAGTCGGGATCACCCTCGGAAGGAATGATCTGTGATCAGCTTCGGAAAGCATGACCAGGCCTCGGAAGGCTGGCTACATGAGCCTGACTTACAAAAAGTCGGGACCACCCTCGGAAGGAATGATCCGTGATCAGCTTCGGAAAGCATGACCAGGCCTCGGAAGGCTGGCTACTTGAGCCTGACTTATAAAAAGTCGGGACCACCCTCGGAAGGAATGATCCGGATCAGCTAGCATAATCACGCCTCAGATGGCTGGCTACTTGAGCCTGACTTCGAAAAGCCGGGATCACCCTCTGAAGGAATGATCTTGGATCAGCGTTGAAATGGCATGATCAGACCTCGTAAGGCTGGCCACTTGGCCTGACTTCGGAAAGTCGGGATCACACTCGGAAGGAATGATCCTGGATCAGCATTGAAATGGCATGATCAGACCTCGTAAGGCTGGCCACTTGGCCTGACTTCGGAAAGTCGGGATCACCCTCGGAAGGAATGATCCTGGATCAGCATTGAAATGGCATGATCAGACCTCGTAAGGCTGGCCACTTGGCCTGACTTCGGAAAGTCGGGATCACCCTCGGAAGGAATGATCCTGGATCAGTGTTGAAATGGCATGATCAGACAACTGGTTCGTAAAAATATCATAGTGACTAAATGAAGAAGAAACTTTTGTTGACCACGATTAATAAGATGATTTCTCCAAGAATACCAGAAAATCCTGCCTCCTTTCTACTGATAATATTTCTTAAGGTGAATTACATCCCACGGTCGTTTCAAACAACTCCCATGAGCATTTTTCAGCCAATATGTGTTTCTGCTCACAGTTTTTGTCACCACATATGGCCCCTCCCAGTTTGCAGAAAGTTTTCCACAGTTTCTTGGATTTGATGCTGATTTTTTCCTCAGAACCAAATCTCCCACTCTAAAAGATTTAGGTCTGACTCGAGCATTGTAATACGCTGCTGTTCTCCTCTGATATTCTATATTGCGGTATAATGCTCTTTCTCTGACTTCATCTAAGAACTCAAGATTTGCTCGCAATCCTTCTTCATTAACTACTGGATCAAATCCTTCATATCTGTTTGATCCCACCATAACCTCCACTGGAGCCAATGCCTCTGACCCATATGCTAGTCTGAAAGGTGTTTCTCCCGTTGGAGTCCTGACTGTAGTCCTATACGCCCATGGTACATAAGGTAGTTCATCGATCCACAAGCTATGTGCCTCATCCAGTCTCCTTTTTATTCCTTGCAGAAGTGTTCTGTTGGTTACCTCAATTTGACCATTGCATTGAGGATATGCCACAGATGAGTGCTTGCATTCAATATGATAATCTGCACAAAATTCCTTGAATTTTTCATTGTCAAATTGTGGTCCGTGATCAGTCAATAGAATCTTTGGCAAGCCATATCTGAATATGACATGATTTCTAAAGAACTTCTCGATTTGACTTGTGGTAGTCGTGGCCAAGGCTTCTGCTTCTACCCACTTCGTGAAATAATCAATTGCGGCCACCACAAACTTTTTCCCTCCAGTTGTAACAGGAAATGGCCCTAACAAATCCATACCCCACATAGCAAATGAAAGGGGATTAAGAATTGATGTTAGTTGCTCTGCTGGCTAGCTCTGAATTGGTGCATGAATTTGACATTGATGACACCTTCTTACATAATCGCTTCAGAAAGCATGTGTGGCCAATAAAATCCTTGTCTTAGAACTTTATAAGCCAAAGCCTTCCCACCTAAGTGGCTTCCACAGATTCCTTCATGGACCTCTGATAAAGCATATTGTGCATCAGATGGTCCCAAACATTTCAGAAGTGGCCCAAAAACTGTTCTTTTATATAACAGCTCATTCTTTAGGATAAACCAAGCAGCTCTTCTTTTCACAGTTCTGGCCTTTTCTCTATCCTCAGGAAGAACGCCATCTTTAAGATATTGTATAATAGGTTCCATCCAAGATATTTCTGCATTGATTTCCATTATCTCTGGCTCTGAATATGCTGGAATATTCAGCTCCTCAAAATACACAGCCTGTGGCATAGAAGTAGATCTTGCAGATGCTAGTTTCACCAGAGAATTTGCCTCATTGTTTTGATTTCAGGATATTCTCATAATTGAGAATTGTGAAAACCATTCTTTGCACTCCCATACCTTCTTAAGATAATTGACCATCCGATCATCCTTCGCATCATATGCTTCTGTAACTTGGCTGACCACCAGCTCAAAATCACTTTTTACTTCAATGTTTTGTACACAGAGAGATTTGGCCAATCGCAAACCTGCAATAAGAGCTTCATGTTCCGCTTCATTGTTTGAAGCATGAAAATTAAATCGAAGTGCATTCTGAATTACAAATCCGAACGGACTTTGTAAAATCACCCCTGCTCCTGATACCTGAGAATGACTTGACCCATTAACATGCAAAGTCCAACCAGAAAACATCTCACTAGAATCTTTTTCCTCCTCCGGTAGCAAAATACTTTCGGCAATAAAATTAGCCAAAACCTGTGCTTTTATCGCAGTTCTGGCTTTGTAATCTATATCATGTTCTGTTAATTCTACTGCCCATGATACCATTCTCCCCGCCAGATCAGGCTTATGCAATATTTTCTTTAAAGGCCAGTTAGTAAGAACAATAATTGGATGAGCCTGAAAATAAGGTCTAAGCTTCCTGGCTGCCATTATCAAAGCTAAAGCCTGTTTTTCAAATTCTGGATATCTAGATTCTGCATCTAACAATGTATGGCTCACAAAGTAGATAGGATTCTGAATAGCACCTTCTTCTCGAAGTAATACTGCGCTTACTGCTGCCTTCGAAGAAGATAAATATATCTGCAAGATCTCTCCTAGCTTTGGTCGAGATAGAACTGGTGGACTGGTCAGTCTCCTCTTTAATTCTTCAAATGACTTTTGACAATCCTCTGTCCAGTTGAATTCATTGAGTGCATTTAGATTTTTCAACGCCTTGAAGAATGGTGCACATTTATCTCCTGATCTCAATATGAACCTACTTAATGCCGCTACTCTCCCTGTTAGACTTTGGATCTCCTTCATACTGTTGGGCGCCATCATGTTCAAGATAGCCCCGATTTTTTCTAGATTCGCCTCAATACCCCTCTGCATGACCATGTAACCAAGAAATTTACCAGATGAAACCCCAAACGCGCACTTCTCAGGATTGAGTCTCATTCCATTTCTCCTTAGTACATCAAAACACTCCCTTAGATCAGTGAGATGATCAGATCTGAATTGACTTTTTACAAGAAGATCATCCACATAAACCTCCATATTCCTTCCAATCTTATCAACAAACAACTTATTCATTGCCCTTTGGTATGTTGCACCGGCATTTTTTAATCTGAAAGGCATAACCTTATAACAATAGCTTTCCCGATTGGTCAAGAATGCTGTGTGGGGTTGGTCCTCCTTCTTCATAAGAATTTGATTATAACCAGAATAAGCATCCATAAAGCTTAACATTTGCTGACCTGATGTAGCATCGATCAACTGATCAATTCGTGGCAAAGGATAGCAATCCTTGGGACATGCCTTGTTCAAATCAATATAATCTACACACATTCGCCATTTTCCATTATGCTTCTTCACCATCACCACATTTGCTAGCCACTTGGGACACTCAATTTGCTCAATAAACTTAGATTTTCTGAGCTTGTCCACTTCAACTTTAATTGCGTCATGCTTTTCTGATGAGAAATTTCTTCGCCTCTGTTTCACTGGTTTGATAGTTTTATCTATCCAAAGACAATGTTCTACCACTTCTCTGCTTAAACCCGGCATATCTTGTGCTGACCAAGCGAAGACATCTGCGTTTTGTTAAAGAAATTCTTTTAATTGCTCTTTATCTTGACTGTTCTGATCAGCTCCTATCATGGTTCCTTTCTCCGGGTTATCCAAACCAAAACAATTCTTCTCCAGCTTTTCTACTGGTTCACCTCTTTGAATTTTTTCTTCATCCCTGTTATCCATAACTTCCACAGTAAGAGCTAATGCCTTACCTTGTGCCTTCGAATCTTTCAGAAAGGTCGTATAGCTTTGCCTTAAAGTTTTCTAATCAGATTTGCATTCTCCAATGCCTCCTTCAATTGGGAATTTGACCTTCAAATGTCTTGTCGAAACTACTGCCCCAATAGCATTTAATGTTGGTCTCCCCAGAATTATATTGTATGCCGACAGACTTTGTATCAACAAGAATTTAGTAACCGTAGTTACCGTTTGTGGATGTGTTCCCAGTGTTATTGTTAACTCCACAGTCCCTTCTACCGAAGTAGATTCTCCAGAAAATCCAAATAGTCTTGTACCGCAAGGCTTTATCTTGATTGTATCCAACTTCAATCGCTGAAAAGCTTCGTAAGACATTATGTCTACAGAAGATCCCGTATCGACTAGAACCCTATGAATATCCCTATTTGCCACCTCAATGACTACCGCAATGGCATTATCATGTGGCTCCTGAATTCCTTCCATCTCCTCCTCTGTGAAAACAATTTCCTTCATCATTTTGATTCTTCTAGGAATAACATGAGATTCGATAGCGCTTACATACCTGGCATGTGCCTTAGACTTCGAAATTGAATTCAAATCTAAGCTCCCCAAGATGGTCATAACAGGAGATTGCTTCTGTTGAACTTGCTAGTTTTCCTGGTGTTTGGTATTTTTGTCTGGAGAATTATATTGAAAATCTCCCTTCGATTGGTCTTCCCTTGCTGGGGGTTGGTTATTCCATCTCCTTGGCTGATCAGGAACATTTCTCCAGTTACCTCCATTTCTTCTTTGGACAAAGTTATCCAGTCTTCCCTGACTGATTAATCGTTTAATCTCATTTTTTAGAATTCTACAATCATCGGTATCATGACCATGATCCCTGTGATATCTGCAAAATCTATTTGGATTCCTTTCATCTGCTTTTGCTATCATTGGTAATGGCCATTTCAAAATTCCTTGATGTTGAATTCGCATCAGAATTTCTGATCTTCTAGTATTGAGAGGAGTATAATTTTCCTGGAATGGTCTCAGAATATCCCTTCTGAATTGGCGATCAGGACCATTTCTCGGAAAATTTCTGTTATTTCTATGATCCCTCTGATCAGATCTCATGACTCCATCTTCCTTCCTTTTGCTTCCACCGCCATCAGTTTCTTTTCTCGCCTAAAGGATGTCTTTCATATTAGCATACTGATTACAACGAGTCGTCAGCTCCGCAATATTTGCCAGCTTATTCATGATCAGGAATTCCAATAAATGATCATCCGTCAGACCTCTGAACATAGCATCATATGCTATTGCCTCATTCAAATTTTTAATCTGAATCGATTCTTGATTGAATCTCTTCATGTAACTTCGAACTGATTCTCCTGATTTTTGACGAATTGCAACCAAATTATCAACAGTTTTGCTACTCTTCATACTACTTTGGAACCTCGACAGGAATATCTTCGTCAAATCTTTGAAATCCTTAATAGAATCTGGTAATAAACTGAGGAACCAAGTTGTTGCAGAACCTTTCAATGAAGATGGAAAGGATCGACACTTTAAAACGTCGGAATTACTTGCCAACATCATCACAGAATTGAACTGAGCCAGATGCTCCATCGGATCTGTGCTTCCATCATACATCGTGAATACCAGGATTTTAAAATTGTGCGGCAATGGTGCTGACGTAATCTCCTTAGCGAATGGATTTTGATTCATCACTTCCTCCACTTTTTCTCCAGAGTCTTTGTTCGCCAATCGCTGAATTTGTTCATCTAGGATACGAAATCTTTTACTGATTTCCGATCCATGAACTTCAAATCTGCTACCTCCTGACCTTCCTGTTTCCTTCTTATCTCTCCGATCTCTAACGCTTCTACTCTTTTTGCTCCAAATGTGACTCAATTGATCATCCTTGAACGATCCTCGATCTTCGGTCTCCAGTGGAATATAATTTGGATCCGCACTCTCTTCTGATCCTTCCTTCAGAATTGATCTCCTTCGGTCCTCTCCTGACCTTTGAATCTGACTCGGGACAGAAATTGCATCGGCTCGGGAAAAAGTAAGAGATCTTCTAGCTGGCGAAGCCTGGACTCTTCCTTCTGGATGAATTCCAATCTGCTTGATGAATGTCCTCATCAAATTTTGTGTCTCCAGGATTTGATGCTGCATGCTCTCAAATCGTTCAGTAATCAGATTTGGATCTAGCTCTGGACGAGATGCCATCAATGTATCCGCCAATTGCTTCTCTTGCCTTTCGAACTGATCAGTGGGACGAGGTGCATGATCCTCCACCATTATCTGCCTCTGTCGAGTCTGCATCATCGAAATTTGTGGTATCGGAACCACTTCTCTAGTTCACCTCCTTGGATTTGCTCTCCTCGGTTCTCTTTGACTTGTCTCTGCCATTTCGGTTGGCCTTTCCCACAGACGGTGCCAAAATGTTGATGCTAATTTTGCCGGAGGCTTTGAACAGTCTTCTTCGCACCGAAGTCCTCAGATCTGGTTGATTTGATCCTTCTCTCAGTTTCTCGATCACTGAAAAAATGAGAAAACACTGGTTAGAGACAGAGCCGATCGTCTTGATCAGCGTCGCGTCTCCGACGATCTAGTCAGACTTTGTGAAGAAAGTTCTTCCGAGCTCCGAAGGAGCTTCAGAGCTATTTTAATGGAGTGAAGTCAAATTCTGATCTAGTGTTTGTGCTCTAAGAGAGACTTACTTTTCTGGAATGACCCTTTTGCTTTTATATGAACTTTCCCGCTAGTAATGCCTTTTCAATCACGACTGTTAGATCATTGCTTCCTTATGGGAGACGCTGATCATCCCTCCTTTATTCCTTCGGTTGGATCCATGAATTACTCCGTTCATTGTTCGAACCCGGTCAGACTGACTAAACCGGTATAAACCGGAGGTGGATACTTTAGTCACAACACAGGGGGTCCCCTCACCTGACCTACACCTCATGCTGCTGGTGTAGGGAGGAATTCCTGCACTTGAGGCTGCACAAACTGCATTAGTCACAGTAGGAAAAGAGGTACTCCTCTGCACAGTGATGGTTTTATGGATGTTCAGAGAATAGTTGACACTAGGGCAGAAGCCAATTTCATCTCTGCTAATTTATTAGAGCCTAGAGCACATAATACACAGAAGCAGCTACTCAAGACTAGCTTGCACATAGTTTTGGACCCACTTCCTAAGAATAGGCCACTGCAATAGTCTGAGTACAGCTACAGTTTAGACTTTAGGCCTTATCCAGAAGTGATTATCTCAAGTATCTAGGCACAATCATCAATAAAGAAAAAAAACAAGGAGAATTTTGCTTCACAGAGAGTTAAAATAGGATAGATGAAGTGGAAAGTTTGCTTCACAGAGAGCTAAAATAGGATAGATGAAGTGGAAAGGAGTATCTGGAGTATACTGTGTGGTCAATGTATTCCAAAGTTCCAGTATAATGGAATGAAAAATTAATTTGATGGTTATGTGACTAGTGATGATCTATCCTATGCACTGTAAACTCAGCAGGATGTGGAGATGGATCTGTAGCAAAACTAAGAAAGATAAAATTTGAGTTTTGTTAAATCTTGCATGATCACCACTTAATTTTCCATGGCAATACATGTAGCACGTAATTTTTTGTCTTCTTGGTAGCATTGGAGGATTTACTTTGTCTTTCCTTTTTGCTCATGTAGCTAGCCAAGGATATTTCCTTACTATTTTCAAAAACATAACTAGTTTAATAGTATAATGAGGGAGTATAATGAGGGAGAGAGCAGTTGCTTCTCTATGCCACACTTGTTCTCTCCATCTCTTTTCTTCTTCTTGCTTCTCTCGTCTTCTTTGCTTTGGTTTATTTGATGCTCACTGCTGTAGAATTCATTTGGGAGTAAACTAGATACATGATTAGCACGAGAGAGCATAGAAGACAATTCGACCGAAATTGTCAAAATTTCGGTCGAAATATCTGCATTTTTTAAAAAACTAAACGAAATTCCAATTATTTCGAAGATTTCAACCATTTCAGAGGTTTCGACCGAAATTTCGAAAATTTCAACATTCCAACTTGTTTTTTCTTAGTTTTTGTTGATTTCTATCGCATTTTCACCTAATTTCCACAATTCATTTGCCTTCAAACACCTCTTTTGTTCATTTTTTGCCTCCAAACACCTCCTAAGCCACAATAGCTACAAGGAAACTCCAGTAACAATAGAATGTGAAGCATCAACCATACCCAACCGTTCCAAACTTTCCCTTTTTTATTTTTGTTTTGTTCATGCCTTAAATGATCTTGTATTGCATTAAAATTAATATATGTTTAGCCTAGGACTACAATCTATGATTGTGTTTTGTTAAACTTATCTTTTTATTATTTGCTACCATTTTTCATTTTCTGATTTTAATAATTATTTTTTCTAAAATTATGTATTTTTATTTTATGTATATGTGATATATAGGCTTCAACTTAATATATGTGAGACACCATCAGTTGATCTAGTCGGTCACTTTATTTTGCTGACTTGTTGTATATGTAACCATTCTATCAAATAATTCATGTATGCAAATGATTTTATGTTTGTATGCAATACAGTTTGCACTTGTTCGAAGTAGTTATTTCATTATTTGTTAGTATACTTGAATGATAAATTTTCAATGGTTTTTTTTTGTTTTGTTTTGGGAAATACTAGTTCTATTGTGTTTATTATACTTGAAATAGGAAGTATGCAAGAATCCACATCATTTTGAGTCCATATGAGGCCCGAAATTGAAGTTCCAATTTCCACAAAATAAACACTGCCCCCTAAAGCAAACACTGCCCAAAGCAACCACAAAATAACCAATAGCCTCAACTCACATTTTCCCCCCCTTTTTATCCCCCACCAGCAGCAGTTGGTTATGGTAATCCATTCTTTCCTCCACATGTCCTGCTCGAAGAAACCTATCATTACCACCCACTTTGAAACTCACCTTGTCCTTAAGGTGAGGTGATATCAGAAGCTTATTCTTCACATGCTTGCCACATAACCATGCCAATTTGGCATCCTCAAAAACCAGGTTTCTTTCTTATTTTCCTTGTTCTATAAACATACATGTGTTCTTTCTTTGATTATTCCAAATTATAAACCTATTACAGTCGGGAGGTTCCCAACAGTATCACTCCCCTAAACTTACACTGTATTCATCAAAACATCCCCATCATAAGTTTGACCTTCAATCCAAATTTCCCACAAAAAATGAGCTACTTTTTCTTCTCCCTTAATTTTTTACTATTATCTGGTTCTCATCAATAATCTTTCTTCCTTTCTGTTTTAGTTCTTCAGCACCCCATCCATTCCTGCTGGCAATCCCACGAGCAGCCCTCTCATGCTCTCACCTCTCCTAGTCCTCTATCCCCTGCAACCCTGCCCGCACCAATGCTAGAATTGTGAGAGCTGCCATGCTGATCTACCACATCATCATGAAAAAGTGAAAGCAGCCATAGTCAATTGATATTAAAGAATAGAGCTATATTTCCATCCTCACCAGTCTTAAGACTTTCTTGCTATAAAAAACACAAACAAATGAGGAGAGCTTTTTGAGAGTCAGCCTCTCGGCATCACCACTTCATTGTTGGCAATGCTAGTGGTCATCTCTGCTTCCATTACTGTGAAGTTTCTGAAACACAAAACTCTCCTTTCATGCTGGGAAAGTTGTCTTTTATATCTTAGTAGTCTTCGTTGCATTTCAATTTCTGGGCCTTACTCATGCTGGTGTATGTTGTTCTCTATGATTAATAGGTTAATGTGAGGATAATTTGGCCCTCTCAAAGCAGCAGAGAGAATAAGAGGTAAGACTTCACTTTGGGGGGGGGAGGTGGTTCAGAAATGGAACTTCCATGAGGGGAGTTTGAGTAAAGAGACTGCAAGTTAAGGGAAGTGATAAAAATTGTCCCTATTTTTTATTACACACCCAACTGCATTATGTTTCCTTCTTACCGTCGATTACATTGAGTTATAGAATTTAGGTTTGTCTAACTGGAATCTGATTTTAGTTGTTACTTGTTACTAGTTAACAATTAGTATTAGTTTTTATTTTACTTTTTTATTTCACTGGACTAGATTGTTATTCTCTTTATCTGACCACAATCACAGGCACTGGTTTCACATCTTGGTTTCTCTGCAGAAATCAAATCAAACTGGGAGGCAGGTAAAGAATGAGATAGGAACATACAAATAGTTATAACATCATGAAAGGACCCTAAAATATGGTAAGCAAGAAAATAGAAACCCAGAGACCATCTATTTCTCTACAATATCCAAAAAATACAATGCAAACAGTAATGAGCAGTTGATATAGGGATAAGATGAACAAAAAAGCACACCTCAGATCCAACTGAGCATGATTTATGACATCATCCAATTGTTGTATGTCACGCAAATCAACAGGAAGTAGTTTGTAATGATCACTTATAACTTCACCTTTCTCTGCACATTCAAGCTGTTTATAAGTAACAAACAAAGAAGTCAATGATCAACCTATTCCAATACAAACACCAGAAGTTGGTTAATCCCAAATTATGCATGGGTCCAATAAAAGGCCCTGTTAGAAAACAAGCATTAAATAATCAAACAGCAGCTGAACTTGAACGAAGAAAAGAGAGAAGAAGAAGAGAAGAGAGATTAAGAACTAGTAGAAGAGGCTCGTGATTCTTGCTTAAAAGTCTAGAATCACATAGCACTTTTATTTATAGCTTCTAATGAATCTAATACAACTTGAGAGACAAGTAATTATCCTCTAGAAAAAGGAAACAAAATATTACAGCTTTAGTAACTTCCTAACTCCTAAAATAGAAACTATGCTTTTTAAAAAACTCCCAAAACTTATGTAGCAAGACTCCTACATTAGAAATAGAAACTATGCAGTTTTTACTGTTCACGTGAACATTAACACAGATTTTACTGTTCACGGTACTGTTCACGTGAACAGTAAAAGCAGATTTTTTACTGTTCACGTGAATAGTGTCGTGAACAGTAAATAGCCAATGTATATACTTCAACAGGCCCTAATGACAACAAGAAATACTAAGATTTCAGGAGGGAAGCATCATAAATAAATAGATTTGTGTCATTATGTATCAAGACAAAGGTAAAAAAATGGCATGCTACAAGTTAAAGAGGAATTGTTTCCTGGGATTTTTGTTTTTTCCTCACTTGTAAGCAACGAGAGAGCACAGGAAAAAACTGGGGAGCACCTTGAAAAGTTTGACTTTCCTCGTGACTGATTCTAGTGGTGCCAAGATTCCTTCACCTTCCCAAGCACGCATGGGTTGGAGAAGTCGTAGCCCATTTCCAACATCATTCTTCAACCTTCTGTTTTGAAGTTATGGAATTCTGGCTTCCGCTTGAGGGTTCAGGCGCCGCACCTTGGTCTCATGAAGAGCCAGATGTTCTCACAAAAGTGCAGCTCCTTATGACAATAATGTACTGTCTGGCAAGAACAGCAAAGCAGCCATGTTCACCATCTATCTATTGGCCCTATTGTTGGCAAGAGGGTTTGGAATATCGTCTGAGAGATCAAACCCAAGTTGGAGCTTTCATCAATTCAGTTAGATACAAGATTGGAGCGAGCAGAGCAGGGAACAGGGGGAAGCTCATCATAGAGCAGTCTTCTACAGCTCGAGTTGGAGCATTTAGGGAATGGAGCATTTAGGGAACATTCTCGCCTTTGGTCTTTTTTAGTCGAAAACAAGCCTTCCACAGGTTGGGAGCCTCTCCGTCTCTTCGGGCTTTAACTGATCTCCAACACTTTGGCCCTTGTTAATTTCCTGTCGCTCTGCCATTGCTTAGTCCAAAAGGTTGGGAAGTTCTTGGTCCAAGAGGTGCAGCCCCTTCTTCGCTCCTTATCATCCTCAAGTTTGCAGGCCTCCACATCTATTCCTACCACAGTGCCAATTTGCATCATTAACTCTGGTACCACTACCAACATGACTGCTATGTCCCATTGTTATGTTTCCTACATCATCAGTTCCAATAGGGATCAGGTAAAGATGGATGATGGCTCCCTTTCTTCCACTCATTGATTTTTAGTTGGGATTTTGATGCTGACATGATGCTGAACCAATAGGAAGAACAACTATGGATATTTTTGGAACCACACAATCACCACAAGGCCAAATAGTTTCCTCCCTTCTCTTGAGAAGCAGTTTATGTAGTTCAACAGCATTTTGCTGTTAGATGCTCCTATGCTCCTACTTGGACTCCTAGTACAGTAATTGAACTCTTAAGCATGCATTTAAGACTTGGGATCAGATTGATCGCATCAGCTCAGGATGGGATGGTGTTGATCCATGCTGACCAAGATGCTCACTCCAGAACATGGTCATAGCAAGCCTCCAGGACATCCATACTTGCTGATTCAAACCAAAACTCAGCTGAGTTGACTCAGGATTGGCAATGGCCACTCTGATCTCCAATTCCAACCACTGAAACCTTGTTATGGGTCAATGTAACTCAGAAAGGTGCTATGGTTCCAACACAGAGAAACAATTGGATGTTTCAAAATTCAAATCCAAACTCCCAAAACAAGTATCTGTGGTGCATGAGGTCTCTCATGTGACATGATCTGGAGGTCAAGCAAACCTATAACATCAACCTTCATTATTCCCGTGAACATAATGAATAGCAAAATCACTACATTGGACAAGGTCAAGGAAGATGGCTACCATTATAACCAAAATCATGACATAATTTCACTTTACTTACATGTTAGAAACTTAGAATACTGAAACACTTTTGACAAAAAATAAATTCTAAGGGTAGTATTTCAGGCAGCCCCCAGCACATTCTCTATGTATATACAGAACTCATAGATAATAGTAAAACATGGCTTTTAATGTTCCCACCTTGTGTCTATATACGTGAGCCATAACCCTTTCACCAAAACAGCTTAAACATCAGGAAAAGAAAGGAACATCACAGCTCACAACATTCCAATCAATTGCAACCATTTGGATAAAATTTCATGATTTAAGCATATATGCATTTCTTACCCTGTGAAATGAATGCAGGGGACCCAATTTTATTCCTTAACTGATTGCAGCTGTAGTTAGTGCTGCCTTCTTACTAATGACCTGATAAACAGAGAGAAAAAGGAATAAAAAAAATTTCTAACAACAGAAAACAAAGTATATTTTAGGCAAAATACAAAAGAAAAAAGTTTTTCAATATACTGAGGGAAAATTAACACCAATCTTAATGCAAATAAAATCTCAGTTTTTAGATATACTAATAATAACATTCATTTTTTTTTTTTTTTTTTGGTAAAGAGTAATTTCATTGAAAGGGGCAAGATGGACCAACAACATCCTGACAACACAGGTCCAGGAGCCATGTAGTGAAATTTGGCCAAATCACCCTACTTGCCAAGGATGAGGCCTTCCTGGCTAGAGCATCAGCCACACAATTGGCAGCTCTAGAAATGGGCTGAAGAACAAAGGAATCAGACCTACAAATAAAATTTCTGATATCGGTTAACAAAGGAGAAGCAAGGAAAGGGTCATCCGGGGCATGCCCATAAGCAAGATCCACGAGCTCTTTGCAGTCCACTTCGAGAATGATGTTGGAGAAGCCCCCATAGACCAACTCTTCCAAACCCATTCTCAAGGCCCAAGCCTCACCTTCAAGTACCGACCTACACTCCACTCGATCAGAACAAGCCCAGATGATTCGGCCCAAGTGATCCCGCAAGATGGCACCTGCACCTCATTGCCCAGAATCCTCAAACCAAGAGAAGTCTGTATTTAATTTCAACCACCCTTCTTGTGGTAGAGACCAAGCTTTTTCTCTGGTATCCTCTTTAAACTCCAAATTTTCATCACTGCAACTCCAGAATTCAGAACGTCCTTTCTCAGCTCTAGAGATCACCTCCTCTGGGTTCCATGAGATTTCTCTGAAAATCATTTCATTCCTAGAGATCCAGAGGTTCCAACAGACAAACATGACCAAACTAAAGGCTCCTGGAGTAACAATATAAAGTAAGAAACATTATTGATTAACCCATTCAATTTCTTCCACATGCTGGGTTTTCCACCTTAATCAGCCACTGTACTCCCCATTACAAAATTGAGCCACAATGTTACACAGATACCGTTCTAGCCAAACTCTCCCGTTCCATTTTAAGCTTAAGCACTGCTACAAGCCCTTTTGGACCCATTTCCATCTCCAGATACCGTTCTGGTCAAACTTTCCCATGGTCAAACTATCCCATTCCATTTTAAGCTTAAGCACAGCAGCGAACGGTCGTCTTCTTCCTTCTTCCATTTTAAGCTTAAGCACAGCAGCGAACGGTCGTCGTCTTCCTTCTTCTTTTCCACGGTTTCTCGAGACATCTCTGAGAAGCATAAACGTTTCAACGTCTTCAAAGAAAACGTTAGGTTCATTCATGAATTCAACAAGAAGGGTCACTCTTATAAGTTGAAGCTCAACAAATATGCAGACATGACCAACCAATAGTTCAGGAACGACTATGCTGACTCCAAAGTGAAGCACCACACCATGATGCGAGGGCCTCCAAGTGGGTCTGGTAGCTTCATGTATGAGAAGTTCTTACCATAGCTTCAATTAAGGATCTATGTCGACATTTTTCTGATATTCCTCTTTTCTGTTTTAACTCATTTGATGAACAGTTTGGACCTTAAAGCAAGTCCTCCATTGATGAAGAGTTTGGACCTTAAAGCTGCATCGATCTGTCTCCGTGGAAATTTGTGCTCGTCTTCACCTCTTTGATCAAACTACAAGAAAATCAGGTATTTTGTGGGTTGTTTTTTCATTTTATTCTATGGCTTCATTCAGCTGTTTCAAGTTTGGGATCAACAACCGTTGCACTCAAAGGCAATTAAGGATCTATTTCTCTGTTCTTGCTTCCGTTTCTCTCTTTTCTCATGTCTCCATTTCTCTTCTCTTCCTGTCTTTTTTCCCGGTAGAAGTTTCGGTAGAAGTTTTCTGTAAGAAAGAAAAAAAGAGTTGTTCGTCAGTTCGTCTCATACCAGCGGAGTCCGGATCACCTCTACAAATTTGGATGGACCCTACATCTAAATAATAATAAAAAATTAAAAATAGGATTCCCATGGGTCCTACATCCCCACAACCCCGAGGTGATTAGGACTCTTGCCAGTGCTGCTGGGACGCCCATTGATGAACATGTTGATATTGGGCCTCCCAATGAATTTATCAATGAATGTTGGAATTGGTGATGGGCCTTATGCTAGTGGACTTCATGTTAACGGCGGGTCCTGTTATAGTAAATCTGGGCCACTTGAATCTCATAATGGTGGGCTATATCAAAACGACCATACTGTCACAAAACGTCTAATTACTGCTACTACTGGGCCTGTAGAAGTTTTGTGTTTTATGTAGATGACTCTTTATATTGCATGTGCTACAGTTTGGTCACCCACACAACTTTATTTTTCATGCATTATATATCTTTTGTATTTTTTTTGTTGTATGTATGTATTTTCTTTCGAGTTATGAATGAAGTCTTTTAACTTCTTATCAAAAAAGAAAAAATCTTTTTAAAGGTCATGTGCCTACTTGCTTCTTTGTTTTCCATACAACCCTGCCTCTAGAACCAAATCTCAATCTTATCTTCATTGTTATATTTTGTTCTCATTGAGAAGCAATGTGGGGATTCACATCCTCTGTAATTCCTTTTTCTACAATCCCTACAATTCCCTTTGGGGTGTATCTCATTTTGTCTCTTCTACTTTTTTGGTCCACATGAAGGTAAATTCAGGGAAAATAGCCTACATACCCAATCCAACTAACTGAGGGTTTTTGCAAATGTTTAAAATTGTTCTTTGCTTCACTCTTTCTGGGTTGTGGACAAAGAGGGTAATGCTTGAACCGGGGTGCAGAATACTTCTCACTTGCACCCAGAAAATCTTGCTGTCATTTGAAGCAGAATCGTTTTGAATCATTTTGTTTTTGTCTCTCTCTTCTTCTTTTGTGTGGGGTGGGGGAGGGGAGTTGGGTTTTGAGCGTGGCTTGTGGTGATACTTTTCTTTACAGTATGTTATGGAATCATTTCTTTTATTAAATACGATTAGCTTATGAATGGATTCCTTATGCTGGTCATTCTTCATCCTTTTTAACTTTTACAATTTTTATCCTTCCCCCTATTTATGGTAGTAGAATGTGTGTTAGTAGCTATTGACCAAAAAGACTAATGTCCTCAAATTTGAGATATTCTAATCAGCATATCCAGCACAGAAAATAAATACTAAACGAGCTACTTTTTTTTCCCCTGAAATATATGGGGCAACTTGTTCATTTTCCTGCTGTTCTCTGAAAATATATTATGCAGTTGCATTTGAGTGATTCCATATGAGAATTTTATTGGCTAAGTTTATATTACTGCAGAATTATTTTGGATGGAAGGTCTGTCATCTGATGTCGGCTTGTTTTTACAGAATAGAGCTTAATCTGGAGCATGGTAGTGTTTCATTAGTTCTTTGTGGTGATCATTGCAAGTGACATCTCTAAAGATGGGTTCGATTTATGCTGTTCTCATGTTTATTTCTCTGCATCCTTTTGTGGCCTCTGACTATCAAGGTACAAGTAGCTGTTTTGCTAGACGTATTACCATGTCAAAGATGATTAAGTCCAAGTAGTTGTTGTTTTTTAAGAGTAGAAAATTCATTCTGTTTTATTCTGTTACTTAGTAATCGTGAGTTCACAGTGGGATCTTTTGTTGTTGTTTTGGATTATTTAAACTTGGTTGTATTCAGTAAAGTGTGCAACATTTTGAAGTTCTTCAATACTCTGTTTTATGCTTCCTATACTCTGTTTATTTTATTTTTCTGTTGTGCTTAGTGAGCTCTTAACAGGGTTCGTAACAATAATGTCATTATTATGTAAGCAAAAGAAGAGCATTCAATTGGATGCCTTTCTGCTGTGACTTTTACCAGACTTATTATTCTATAACCTCCATGCAATGGGAACATCATTTGAAAAAGGAACAGTCGCTCTTGGACATCGCTTCAGTTTCTTTTCTGTTGCTTATTGTCTCTGGGGCTCAGATGTAAAATGATTGATCTTAAATTTTGGTTCAAGAGCTGTGCTTTGAAGACTTCTTTGATTGCTCCTAAATTGTGATTCAGGAGATGCACTCTTTGCTTTGAGGACTTCACTAAATGCTCAGCCTTCTCAGCTCTCTGATTGGAACAGATTCCAAGTTAGTCCATGTGCTTGGTCCAGTGTTGAGTGTGACTCAATTAATGTCAATGTCATTTCCGTGTAAGTTATCCATTGGTGTTTTTTCAGATAAATTTGTAGTTTGATGTACCCTGTTGATCATTTTCATACATTACCATCCCCCATATATTTATGCATTCAATTATTTAACCTGAATATCTTTATCTTGTGTCTACAGTCTAATATGTTTTTTGTTTTTACTTCTCTACTTGTTTGCAGAGCATTGGCGTCCTCTGGATTTTCTGGAACCTTGTCTCCTAGAATTGGAGATTTGAAGAGTCTTCTTAGCCTGTACGTATAAGGATGATCTAATTTTCATTTTCACATGAGAAAAAAGTAGTGAAAAAAAATAGAAATATGGCCAAGGCAAAATAACCTCAAATCTCTGAAGCCTTTAATTTTAACCAGACTGTAACTTGATTTGATTCCGTTCTTTTAGTTGAGAGTTGAGAGTTGCTGGCCGGGTTTACCTTGAACGCAACAGAAGGTGAAGGAAGGCAAAGGCCTTAAGTAAAATGAAACATGACTTTTAGTTTTATTTTTCCAGGGCTGATCATGACCAAGCAAAATATCTCTAGTCAAGCTTCTTGTGGTTTCTTGGGTTTGATTTAGGCTATTTATCTATGGGCAGATGGAGGGAGGCCTTTGTGTTTGAGGACTTGACACGCACGTCACTCTTGATATTTTTGCACCAAGAAAGTGCTAAAGAACTATGGAAATGCCACTATATTTTACGTTAGATTGCAATAATTTTATGAAATTTCATGCTGGTGTTTGCCATTTTCCTTCCCATTTAGGACTGAAATTTGACTGGTGAGTTGGGTGTTAATTTTTCTCTCAAAGTCACATACTTAAGCCAATTCATATGTACTAGTATGTCTCCCATGTTGACAGTAGGGTAAACTATTTACCTGCATGATTTTGTTGAAAAGATTTTCTCCATACACATCGGTATGTTTCAAGTGGGTTTCAAGAAAGCCAAGACCTCAATTTGAGCCCACTCAGAGTTATACTGGATTTGGATTTCTCAACCTGTAGTCTATCACAAATCACAAATCACAAACACGGGCTGCCTGTGTGTATGTATGCATGGAATTTCTTTAGAATGCGGTTTGTATGTATGTGGCCACTTCTAAGTTTCACTAGCAGTTCGTTGTGAGTTGCGACAATGAAAAATTGAATCTTTGATAATTGCATTTGCATAAATGCATCATCTTGGAGTAGTAAATCCAACATCTTAAATTTGCGTTCATAAAGATTTTTTCTCACTCTTTCCGAGTTACTAGTTATACATCATCGCTTACTTCTCAGATGTATTAATCATGCAGTTCATTGCAAGATAATGGCATAACTGGTGAGATACCAGAAGAAATTGGAAATTTATCAAATTTGAAAAGCTTGAAATTGGGAAACAATCATTTGACTGGACAAATTCCATCTTCCCTTGGCAATCTTAAAAAGCTTGAGTTCTTGTGAGTTTCAGTTTTTGTGTTTTTTGAGTTCTTTCCTGGAATTGTTGAAAGTTCTATATTAGGCTGTTTCTAATTTAAAATTTGCTCTGTCCTGGATTACGTTGCAGGCTTTTGAGCCAAAACAATCTCAGTGGAAGTATCCCTAAGTCAATTGTGGGTCTTCCAAAAACAATCAACCTGTAAGTGATCTTATCATTTTTCTCTTCTCCTTTGTATAAAGGATCTTGCACTTATGTCGTGATTTAAATTTTTGGAAAAATGGAAGATGGGGAGGGGACTTAATTCATGGAACTGTTAATTTGTGTGCTCTGGTTGTGAACTTATTAGTTGTTTGTTAGACATCTTTATGAAATATCTAACAGTTTGAAATGGAGACTTGTTTACAGACAGCTGGATTACAATGATCTTAGTGGTCAGGTTCCTGAGCAGTTATTTGAAGTTCAAACATACAAGTATGTATCTTTTATGAAATAACTCATAATGCAGGCAGTAAGCGTATTACATTTGATACCTATTCATATCACCTTGATTGTTTTTTTTTTCTTCTCTCGTTTTCATGCCATATTACATTTGATACCTATTCATATCACCTTGATTGTTTTTTTTTTCTTCTCTCGTTTTCATGCCATATTAACACATTCTTGAATTTTATATTTTAGTTTTACAGGAAACCATTTGAAATGTGGTGTAAATTTCTCACATTCTTGTGATTCTGGCAGTTATAATAAGGGTAATGAGATTTGTTGTTATAGAAATGCATTTTTAAATTATTCTTTATTAAAGGAGGGTTTTTTGAATATGTTACCTGTTATAGTCTTTTTGCCCCTCTTCAATGATTGGCACTTGGTACATCTCATCCCCACATATCTTTCTTTTTTTATAGATGCATCCAAGAAGCTAGAGCTTGGAATCACGTTTGGAATTATTGGAGCAGTGATAGGTCTCCTCCTCCTCTTTGGGGGCTTTGTGTGGAAGAATAGACATAAAACGAACAGACGCGATGTTTATGTTGATGTTTCAGGTAACGAACAGACGCGATGTTTATGTTGATGTTTCAGGTTTATTACTAATTTTTAGTTTGATAGAGTCAATGTTTAGACAAGTATCCATTGATACATTTGATGCATTATGCATCAAACAATTTTCTTTTCTTTTTTTTGGCTGTTATGTTTACTGTCTTGTGTTCCCAAATATGATTATGTGACTGTATATTTAATGTATAGTCCAATAGATCAGCCGGATGATGGTTTGTCTCAGGTAACCATTCTTGATGATAGTTTTTGTCAAAGATTGAGCCATTATTTTTTCCACTGAAGTAGAAAAGAGAACCCAGTAGCTATAGGTCAGTAGGATGTATAGACAAGTAATCAAGGAATTGTTTCCAGCATAGTTGTCAATGTGTCGCTTAGGCACTGCATAGGTGCCCAAGCTGATTTATAGGGGCCTAAGTGACTTGTCACCCTCTTTGTAGCATGCGTTGCACTAGTTTAATTGATATCAGACCAGATTTTGGCACTCAGTTTATTGGTTTAAATGCCAAATATTATTTACACAAATGTTATTTAATTTGATAATTCATTGATTTAAGATATTATTCATAATAAGAAAATATTCCCTCTTTGAATCCAATAAAAGTATTTGAAAAAAAGAAGTTTCAAAGATATTAAGAGAATTATTCCCCAGGTATGGTGTATTTATGTTTGAAAGAGGAAGGGGGGTGTATGCTTAGACCACCATAACCACCTTGATACTGCCTTGGTGGATGCCTACAGCTTAAACACTTTATATTGCCTTGGCACCATGACAACTATGGTCTCTAGTCTTGATTATCACTGATAGGTCCAAATTTGTGTCATAGTGTTGGACATTTTTTCTTAATAGATTAGCTACAAAGAATCTGTATGAAAAATACTCATGCAGTTATTTTTCTTGTGGGATACTCAGGGGAAGATTACCAACAAATTGAACTTGGTCAATTGAAAAGGTTTGCATGGAGAGAACTTCAACTGGCTACGGACAACTTCAGTGAGACAAATGTGCTTGGACGAGGTGGTTTTGGAAAAGTATACAAGGGGGTACTTCCTGATAATACGAGGATTGCAGTGAAGCGGTTTTCTGATTGTGCTAATCAAGGGGGAGAGGCAACTTTTCGATGTGAAGTTGTGATGATAAGTGTAGCTGTTCACAGAAATATTTTACGGCTTATTGGGTTCTGTACGATCCCATCAGAACGGCTTCTAGTTTATCCATTTATGCAGAACCTAAGTGTTGCCTATCGATTACGAGGTATGTGATTTTTGTTAATTGTGTGGATTTTATTTGTTGATACTTGAGCTGTTTCCAGAAGTATTGCTTTATTTCACCCTGTTGAATGCCTGGTTGGTATTCTAAATGTGTTGGATAATGTTGGGCGAGGCCTCCAATTGGAATCATAGTAGTCAAGGTGTCACAATGCCTGGGCATTGATTAGGGGCCCTAATAAATTTCTAATCATTCTTCAATTGCTTATGAGTCTCAACCTTTTGTTTACAAATTTCCAATAGCACTAACATAGCTGAAACTAATGCAGAGCTTAAGCCTGGGGAGCCGGTTTTAGATTGGCCCACAAGAAGAAGAGTGGCTCTAGGGACAGCTCGAGGGTTAGAGTACCTCCATGTATTCTGCAATCCCAAAATTATTCATCGTGATGTTAAGGCTGCTAATGTATTACTTGATGAAGATTTTGAAGCTGTGGTTGGGGACTTTGGCCTGGCAAAGTTGGTGGATGTGCAAAAGACTAGTGTGACAACTAAAGTTCGTGGGACCATGGGCCACATAGCACCTGAATACTTCTCCACTGGAAGGGCATCTGAGAGGACCGATGTTTATGGTTATGGTATTATGCTTCTAGAACTTGTAACAGGTCAGCGTGCAATTGATTGTTCTCGATTGGAAGATGATTTATTGCTCGATTATGTGAGTTTACTCAACACGCAGCTTCAATATGTTAGACACATTTATAATTTCCTCGGCAAGTATTCTAAGTATGATCTGAATATGTATAGATGGTGGTGTGCATAAGTAGGAACTTAGGTTCTGATGTTTCATTATTTTGATTACAGAAAACTAGGCAATCAACGACCTTAGCATTCGTTTTGCCTGATTCAGAGTTCACATTTTGCATCCTCTGTCAATCCATATGTGCTGATAAAAACGTTGAAATTCATTTTTTCCTGGATTGTTCAGTTACAAGTTTGCTGCTTGTGAAGGTTAAGAAGCTGGAACGGCAGAAACAGTTGGATGCTATTGTAGACCGCAACCTAGACAGGAACTCTGATAGCCAAGAGGTGGAGGAGATGATTCAAGTTGCCTTGCTTTGTACTCAAGCATCACCTCAGGATCGACCAACAATGTCAGAGGTGGTACGGATGCTGGAAGGGGAAGGTTTAACTGAGAGATGGGAAAAGTGGCTCCAAGTTGAAGATTCTCATAGACAAAACGAACGAGAGGAGGTTATGACTGGGGGAAGATTTGATACACAAGCTGGAAGCATGCAGTTGAGTTATCTGGAGGCAGATGAGGGAGTAGGTTGAACTTTATTTTCTTCAGGGAAAGGAATTGCCATGTTGCTAGTTGAAGTGGTCGTGTTGGTCTGCGTGCCACTCTTTTGGTAAATGCAGGAAATAGCATCATTCATGTAAATTGAAGCCCTTGCAATGGCAGGAAAAAAGAAGATTATAATGCAAGAAAGAATACGTACAAGTGCTTCAATTGACATTGCTTCTAACAGTATGTTTGCTCTGTGTAGCTTCGTGAATAATTCTTCAGAAACTTGGTTCCAAAAGAGATACGTAATGAAGTTTATTTTTTAATTGATCGCAAATTGTACTAGACATCAATGCCTAATCGTTTTCCTTTTATCAATCGTTAGTCCTCTGTACAATGTGATCTTTAGTTTTCGCAAAACCTACTCATTTACCACCTTCCCCTCTCTCCTACCTTCATACCTGCCATTTGCACCATTCGCTTTCTGTAAGTTGCACCCCACTTCTTTCTTTCCATAGCCTCTTCTTGCAGTTGACTCTGGCTCCTTACCACTTCATGAGTGCCACACTTGGGAGAGCAATCAAGTTTTTCCTTTCGCATGCATGATGAGCAAGTTGCATCAGCCAATCATCTAATGCTGAGAAATTTGTCCATTAAATTCACTCCATGATGATGCTTTAAAAGAAGTCTTATGCGCTCCTTTACCGACGTGCAACCTTTAAAAGAAGAGTTAGAATTTCGTCTGAGAGAGAATTCTTCCACACTCTAATTCGTGAATGGAAGATGTATATTAATATTATTTGAATTACAATTCGAATATTTGAATTATAACTTGTTTACAATCAGACTCTATAACTTGTTGATACTTTAACCATATTCAAACTCTTCTTGATCGGTTGGAGATAAGATCAATCGAGGATAGAGTTAGTTATGGTGGATTTGAATTTGAATTTGAATTCAGAGACTTATTCTTTACACTCCCCCACAAGGTTATTGGTTGGGAATAGACAGTGAGTTTGGATTTTAAAATTTGGAATCACGGAGCAGATAAGCCATTGGTGAGAATCGGATTGAAAGATTTTTTGTGGTGACTTTTTCATGAACAAAATGATAGTCAATCTCAATATGTTTGGTTCGTGCATGAAATACTGGATTAATTAGCAGCAAGGTAAGTAGCTCCAATATTATCGTAGTATAGAATTGGTGCAGAAGTAACAACCTCAAGTTTACGCAGTAGCTTACATAACCATATCAACTCAGCGGTAGCATTAGCAACTCCCTTGTACTCAGATTCTATAGAGGAGTGGGCCACAGTGGGTTGTTTCTTGGAACTCCAAGAAATCAAGTTAAGGCCCAAGTAGACACAGTTGCCACTTGTAGATTGTCAATCAGTAGTTGAACCGGCCCAGTTCGTGTCACTAAAGGCAGTGAGAGAAAGATTAGTTGTGGGCCGAAATAATCCCATGCGATGGGGTCTCTTTTAGATAACAAAGAATTCATTTAATTGCAATGCAATCATCAATTGAAGGGCGATGCATATATTAACAAAGCCTATTGACAGCAAATGCTATATCAGGGTGTGTGAGAGTCAAATACTGGAGGACACCCACTGTACTTCTATATTGGGACGGATCATCATAAAGGGGAGGTTCCTCAGAGGTTGCTTTGGTGATGGAGGTCGGGGTTGCTACTGATTTTGCTTCATGCATATGGGTCCTTTGCAAAAGATCTGAAGAATATTTTGACTGAAAGATGTAACCTGTGAGATGAGCGAGTGCCCTCAACCCCTAAAATGTAGTTTAAGTCACCAAGATCTTTGATGGTGAATTCCTTGCGACTGGCTATAATGATAGAATTAACCTCAGAAGAACTAGATCCAGTAAGGACAATGTCGTCCACATATACAAGAAGATAGATGTTTGATGTGTTGAGGTACGAAAATATATTGCCATATCAAATGAGGATTGTGAGAATCCCAGAGTGACTAAATAATTGTCAAGCTGATGAGACCATGCCCTAGGGGCCTATTTTAAACCATATAAAGCTTTCTCAAGGTGACATACAAAGGTAGGTCTCTTTGGATCAATGAAACCTTGTGGTTGATCCATGTAAACCTCTTCAGATAATTCACCATTTAAAAACACATTTTGAACATCCAATTGGCAAAGAGTCCATCCTTGGGCAACTGCTAGCAATAGACTCAAGCGTATGGTAGTAAGTTTGACAACGGCACTAAAAGTGTCAACATAATCAATTCCTTCATGCTAATGAAATCCCTTGGCGACCAAACGAGCCTTATAACGTAAAACAGAGCCATCACTATTTCATTTGATTCTGTAAACTCATTTATTTCCAACCAAATTCATATGGGGCTGATGAGGAACTAGACTCCAAGTTCCATTACATAAGATAGCATCAAATTCTTTGCTCATAGCAAGCCTCCATTTGGGGTGTTTACTGGTAGTGGTATATGAGGTGGGTTCAGTTTCAGGATTATCAACAAGAGAGGTGGCTAGGAGGTTCTGTTTAGAGATGGGTTTGGGATGACCCATTTTGGATTGAGTTTGCACATGGTAAGGTTGAGATTGAGTTGGTTGGGATGGTGCAGGTGGGTTATGGGCTAGGGTTTCAGGTGCAGTGAGAGGTTGAGATAGAGTTTCGGAAATTTCAAAATTTGAGTTTCAATTTGAATTTCAACTAGGAAAGGAGAGTTCACAATTTGAATTTGAATTAGAAGTTCAGGTGGGGTGGGAAAATTCAAAATTTGAATTTGAATTGGAATTTCAGGTGGACTAGGAGATTTCAAATTTTGAATTTGAATTTGAAAAGAGATTATCTGCTGTAACTATGGTGGGAGTGAAGTGAGAGCAAGAAGGGTGATTGGGAGGTTGAGTTGCAAAGGAAAACTTGGTTTCATCAAAAACTACATGTCTAGAGATGTAGGATCGGCCAAGAGTTGGATCATAACATACATACCCCTTGTGTGAAATCCAAGAAAAATGCATTGCTTGGAGCGATATTGCAGCTTGTTTTTGTTATAAGACCGTAATCAAGGAAAACATGCACATTCGAAGGTTATGTGAAATAAAAGATTTAGATCTTTGTGATATAACATTTGAAATGGAGATTTATTCCCAAGTATGAAGTCAATGGCTAGGTTCTGAGCGTCAAGCAGACCCACTTTCATCATAGAATGGTAGGGTTGCATATAATAGATAAAGGCTCCTGGGTGCCCAAGATCGGTAACCAACCCGTGAGAGGACATGGAGCTTCCTGTCCATTATATGTGGATGACCATTGGGTTAAGGAATGGGATCCAAAAGATGCCTCCCTTTGAGGATACCATTCATAGGTGGGAAGGTATCGAACCAAAAGGGCACTAGGCATGAGGGAGATATCCGGATCGTATGTAGTACGAGACCGTATGACTTTGTATTGGGCCTAGAGTTATCCTTGACATGTGCCAAATCTTATACCAAACTGTGATGTGAGAGAGTGGTGACTTATATCCCAACCATGGCTTGACAGGATTTTACCCAACAACCGCAAAAAACCCAATAAACGTTTTTTGTTGAGGGAGAGTAACTGAGACTGCCCAAAGGAGATTGGTGTTTAACTTAATGCATGTTTGCTATAGAGATTTCATGATAGAGTTAGGAGCACATCATCATAACCATGCAATCGTCATATTTTGTCATTTACTATATTATCATCGTATGAATATGATGTGGCTACCGTGATCAAATGCATGACATGAATGTTTAGTTGACCTCACTGGGTTTTGTGGAACTCATTCCTTTATATGTGTACATTTTCTTTAGATTTTCCTAAAGGTTATGAGGACCCCACTTTAGATTTTCCTGCTAAGAGCATCTGCAGCCACATTGGCTTTTCCAGGGTGATATTAAATATCACAATTATAATCTTTTACCAATTCCAACCACCTATGTTGTTGCA
This sequence comes from Hakea prostrata, assembly GCF_041222555.1. Taxonomy (NCBI): domain Eukaryota; kingdom Viridiplantae; phylum Streptophyta; class Magnoliopsida; order Proteales; family Proteaceae; genus Hakea; species Hakea prostrata. The sequence goes on from NC_142600.1 coordinate 986,547, forward strand.
TGTTCAACTCCTTTAGGTGAAGAAGTACTTCAAACTTTTATGATCAGTGTAGATGGCGATTCTTTCTCCAAACAAATAATGGCTGCAAATCTTTAAATCAACGACTACTGCCGCTAACTCCAAATCGTGAATAGGGTAGTTTCGCTTATAATCCTTCAATTTCCTTGAGGCATATGCCACTACTTTTCCATGTTGCATTAGAATGCAACCTAAGCCAATATTTAAAGCATCAGTATAAACTGTCAATCCATTAGAGTCATCAAGTATACTTAACACTGGGGCACATGTCAATCTATCCTTCAATTCTTGGAAATTCTTCTCGCAAGCATTAGTCCAGACAAATTTCTCCCCTTTTCTCGTAAGCTTATTCTTTGGAGCAGCCAATCTAGAAAAGTTCTCAATAAACCTTCGGTGGTAACCTGCCATTCCCAGAAAACTTCTAATCTCAGTCTCAATCATTGGTCTATTCCAATCTGTAACTGTTTGGACCTTGTCAAGATCAACTCGAATTCCTTCTGGTGAAACCACATGGCTGAGGAAAATTACCTAAGATAACCAGAAGTCACACTTGCTAAACTTGGCAAAAAGTTTAGTTTCTCTCAATCTTTGCAAGGTGAAATGAAGATGTTCAACATGTTCCTCTTCATTCTTCGAGTTAATCAAGATATCGTTTATGAATATAATCGCAAACTTATCCAGAACATCATGAAGTACTCAGTTCATCAAATCCATAAATACCACCGGAGCATTTGTCAAACCAAAAGGCATAACCTTGAAGTCATAGGGACCATATCGAGTCCTAAATGCTGTCTTGCAGATATCACTTGGCTTCACTCTAAGTTGATGATATCTAGATCTCAAGTCTATCTTCGAGAACATTGCTGCTCCTTTCAACTGATCAAAAAGATCATCCATTCTGGGTAGCAGGTACTTATTCTTGATGGTCAACTTGTTTAGCTCCCGATAATCGATGCATAGACCCATGCTACCATCTTTCTTCTTTACAAACAGAACTTGAGCTCCCCAAGGAGATACACTTGGTTGGATAAATCCTTTTTCTAAGAGCTTGTTAAGTTGGTTACGTAGTTCCTTCAGTTCGCTAGGTGCCATTCTATACGGTGCTTTTGACACAGGAGTGCCTCCTAGAATCAACTCTATAATGAACTCTAGTTTTCTTTCTGATGGCAAACCCCACAAATCTTCTGGAAAGACATCCACAAAGTCTCTCACTACTTTGACTTTCTCAACTTTCTTCTCTTTCTTGGTTTCATTTCAAGATGAAGCATTAAGTGATGCACTTTCCACCAATGCATTCACTTGCATCACCACAGTCAAGGTCTTCCTTGGTCACCTTGAAATTCAAAAGATGAATTTCCATCAAGCTGAAACTGTAATTTTCTCAAAGAGCATAGGGTAACCGATTTGTGTACAATCAACCAATCCATTCCCAAAATTACATAATAGTCTTTCATATCTAAGATTACTAAATCAGCTTCCAAGTTTCTTCCACAAATTGTAACAGGGCAAGCTTCTATCACTTGATCCATTTGAACTACTGATCTAGTAGGTGTACTACTTACCAAACATCTTGGAAATTTCTTATATGTTGCAGTAGTTCTTCTTAAGAATGCAGATGATATGAAAGAATGAGATGCACCAATATTGAACAAAACAAAAGCGAAAACTGAAGCGACTAGTAGCATACATATCACGACATCGTGACTCTGATCTTGCTCAGTCCCAGAGATGCTAAACACTTTTCTAGCTGGAGGAGCTTGTGTTGGCTTAGCTATAGTTGTTGCTGGCTGACTATTCCTTCAAGGGCAAGTGCAGGCATAATGTCTTATCTATCGGCAGAGAAAATAGATAGGCTTTTTCAATGTTGTAGTAGTCACTGCCGTCGGAGGTCTTTGGTTCACATGCCTAGGGTTTGCATAAATTGGCCTAAAGGCTTGAGCATTCCCAGCTAGTTGATTCCCACCATTCTGATTGTACTGTCCAATTTGAGCATTTCCATAACCTTACCTAATGTTGGAATAGGGTATGGTGCAGGTCTAGTAAACTTCCTGTTTGTTCTTTCAACATAGCTTGAACTCTTGTTCTGAAGGGATAGCTAGAGATAGTAGTTCTCCTTCTCAGACTCTTCTATCTTCTTAGCATTTTGTACCATCTAATCATAACTCTCAATAGGAAAGATGGAGAGGTATGTCTTGATAGATGGTCTAAGTCCCTTGAAAAACTTATTCGCTTTCTCTCGATCTGCTTTCATTGATTCAGGGGCAAAGAAAAACAGTTCTTCAAACTTCTGCTGGTACTCCAGCACAGAAAGAGGTTCTTCCACAAGAGCCATGAACTCATACTCTTTGGCATCCTTCACAGCTTCAGGGAAATAGTTCTTACAGAATACTTCTTTGAAAATTTCCCAAGTAATCCCGTTCTCGTGCAGAGCTTCCAAAATAGGGCAAATTGCATTCTACCACGCATCCGCTTCATGTTGGAACTTCTGTTTAGCAAAAAGTATCTTTTGAGTCTCAGTGCATTGCAAATTCCTGAAGGCTTTCTCCAATTTGGCAGCCATTTGTTAGGGAAAAGAGTATCCTTCGTCACATTAGTAAAGTTCGGCACTTGGAGTCTTAGAAAGCTCTCCATCATCTTTGAATGAGGTAAGACCGCATCCCCAGCTACAGCAAGTCTGATAGTTGCATTAGGATTCACTTGAGAAGTATGATTTTCATTGTGCATGGCCATAAACCCAGTCATGATTTGGTTGAATTGATTGCTCTACTGCTGCATGATGTTCCCCATGATATTCAAAACATCTTGCAAATGAACAATCTGGGGAGCACTAAGTGGATTTCTAACAGTTTGACCATTTAGGGGATTCTGATCTCCAGCATCACCATGAGATGCTACTCCATTAGGCATAGTCCTATTCACATCTTGACTAGAAGAGGCTCTTCGGCTCCTAGTGTCAACCATCCTACTAATCCAACACTAAGGCAACCAGTCAAAAATTTTGTCGGAAACTCATTCCCATACTTTAAGCATGCATGCCACACTTAACTCATCAATATAGGTCATTAAAAAATCATTTGTATGCATTAAAATCAAAAATTTCCTCAAAAAGACCAAAATCCAACATTCTATGGTCACTTGGCTTGGTTGCCTAGAAAGACCAATTTGAGCGACCAAAGGTCATCTACATGGAAAAATGGGTTAAAAGGGCCCACAATGGCTCATTCAACTCATTTCCACTCTTCACCAAAACGTGTTTGGGCTCTAGAGAAAAGTTCCTCTTTGCATTCCAAGTGATTTTGGGTCTCCTTTGGGCTTCCACAACATCAACAACTACCGTCTTGTTCATCAACCACAGGTATGTGATGATTTAGCTCTTAGATGGCTCAACCACTTTGTTGTTTTTGCTTCTAACCATTAAATAGGTAATGGTTTAGGTTAGAAACATGCGTAGGAGTACTTTTCTTTGCATTACAAGTATTTTACACTCAATGCCATGTTTCAGCATCAAGATCTTGCTCTCATTGGTTGCATTTTCACTATTCATCTCATAAGGTTGCTTATTTTGTGATTTTTCTTCCAAACCACAAATGCAAGTGGATTTTTGACTAAAACCAGATTATACACACCTAATTTGCTGCAAATCAATCTCCCAAACTTTCCATTTGATCAAAATCCAAAATTCCAACTTTTCCTAAAATCACATAATAGGGTTTTTGCAAAACTTACCCTCTTGCTGAATTTTTTTTGCAAAACTTGAGATTTTTGTGAGTTTTTCTCAAGTAACCAATCTTAACTCACTAATCCAGCTATTATGCATAGTCCAACTCATCAAAATTGCAATACCCCTATTTGCTAAAATTAGGCCTGCTGAATTTTCCTTACTAATGAAATGCAATTCTTTCTTGTCATGACATCTCTAGATTACACTATGCCTAGATGAGGAAGACGTCTAGGTGCCATGCGAGGCAGAAGCTATGCTCAGGCTCCCCGAAGGAGGTTGAGCGACTAGACTTAAAACATGCCATAGGTAGAGTTTCTCTTCCACACCTATTACGAGGAGTCTCCTAAAGAGTACGGTGGATTGGTCGTGATGGACGATTTAGAGGTATTCCGTATTCATGAGAGGTTTCGTGCTTTACAGTGGGACCATCTCCTTATGGACGACTAGCCAGTCTACCTAGACCTTGTCAGGTACTTTTACAGTAACCTGACCTACCATTCAAAGGGTGATGATTGCGGAAGCACTAGACTAATCATTGAGACACGAGTCCACGAGATGAGATTCACTTCTCCACTTGGTTGTTGGCTTTGATTCTTGGGGTATCACATGTTCCGAGTGCATGTTGGTGGATTCCAATTGGCATAGATAACACCGAGGTTTAATTCCTTATGAGCTTCACGAGATCTGTTCCACGCTTTGGAATGACATGCATTGTGTCAGTCCTAGGAGCGGTACACAAATGCTTCCTTCTACTAGGGTCATCACTCGCATCATCGGCAGGAACATCATGCTGAAGGGAGGTCTCCACAACAGGGTTACAGTGATGGAGGCACTAGTGATCTACTCCATGTATATGGGTCTTCCCATCAACTTGGCCTACATCATGCAGCATGTTATGATCTACAGAGTAGAGTATCCTAGGGTTAGGAATCTCGCTTTCAGTTGGCTTCTTAGACTTCTCTTCCGCTACTTCGAGGTTAGCTTGGAGGACACTCCGGTACTTTACCAAGACATGGGAGACGTTATAGGAGCTCGACTGATCTCGATGATGAGTCTCCAAGGATATGAGGGATCCAAGGACGAGGATGAGGATGATGAGGGTCAAGCACATGCCCAAGCATAGGGTCAAGCATAGGATGAGGAGGACGAGGATATTCCACCTCGACAGTTTGAGGTTGGGGGCGGTCCTTCGCATCAGACCTCTGAGATACCTTATATAGATTCATAGTTGACTATGATTGTCTCTACACTGTGGACGATAGAGACTCGCTTGGTTAATTATCACGGGTTGAGGACAAGTTCATGCTGTCATAGGATTATAGAGACGATCACCTAGATAGATAGTTATAGGATTTCCTTTTATGCTAACTTTAGATGTACCTATTTAATTTCATCTTGTAAAAATTTCCTAATCAATTAATGAAATTCAGATGTTTAACTTGACTTATTGTACATTATGCATTTCCTTTATTGAATTATAATGTATGTTTGTTTCACCCTGATTATTGCGCATTACTCATACTTGATGTATTATGCTTCATTTGTTCAAGTATCCAGTTTTGATGTTTCCACTATTCACTCTAAAAGAGTTGGGTCACTTTTGGATTTATGATAAGAAGATGCTCCACTACAGTGTTTCATGGTTAGGATTGTATGAAATCTGGCTCTAATACAACTCTATCATATCCCTTCAGTTGATGCCTTAACTGCAATACCCAGATGTGAGATCCACAGCCCCAAAGATCAAGTCTCAATAACTATCCTCCCACATAGCACAGTAGTATAATCATAAGCAAGAAATAATCATTGTATTAATGTACTTAAAAGAACAATCAAAGAATGGATCTCAAAAGGATCACAAATCAATATTAGAGTGCGGAAAAATGATACCAAAGTATTCAGAGTAATAAAGTAATGCGGAAAATAAACTCTATGGTCAAATGTAGAAGTATAGTCAAAATCTAATGTATTACAACTTAGAAGAATGAAAGGAGTCTTGAAACTAATCTAAGTCTACTCAAAGTATGTCTCTTTATCAAAAAGGTAATGTCTAAACTCAAAGGTCTCCGTCTCTCATACGGGATACTCCACCTTTAGGATCGGACTAATCCTGGTACGTACAGTCATCAAAAGACGATCTTCATTGTATTGTTCATGATCGCCAATACTTTGTATACTATATGGATCACTCGAAGTGGTATCATACAGTAGGGTCTCGACGTCATCAATACCTGCAGCAAAGTCTAAAGAAACATTGTCCCCAAAGGGTGAGCTCAAAAGAAATAAGCAAGTAAATCAAATACAAATAATAATTACAAACAATTCAAGAACAAAGCATGATGCAATATAATGTGAGATAATGTGCAAGTCTGCATCTAACTTTAACATATGCTAGTCTCTAATGGCAAACATGCATTAAGATAGAACACCATACTCCTCTGGGCAACCACAGTCACTCTCCCTCACGGCTCTTAAGCGCGACTTTTGGGTTCTCCGTTGTAGTTGAGTCAAGGCATCCATCTTAGACAATCACCATGGCTGGGGTTTAGGTCACCACACTATTTTTCCACCATTGGTGTGAGTATTGGCACATGTCAGGGTTATACCTAGCCCAATGCACGTCATCTATTGATATCTATCTCGGGGTCAGATATTTCCCTTCCTTGCCTCTCGCAACCATTATGGTACCTTCTCCCCTAGAGTCATCGTATCCTATGGCTCCAACCAACTCAGACTACAAACTCTTAACCCTATTGGTCATCCACATATAATAAACGGGAAGCTCTCATGTCCTCTCACGGGTTGTCTATTGGTCTTGAGCGCCCATGAGCCCAACCTTATTATAATGCGACCCTACCAATGAATGGCCCCCACAATGTGATTGTGTCCTCTCATGGGTTGGATACTGGTCCTGAGCGCCCACAATCCCCATTACCGCGATGGGTCACTTGGCCTCAATACCAACGCCAATAGGGTGTGCTATGACGGGGTTTCTAACCAAACACGTCTAGACAAATCCTAGGTATATCATTAGGTAATCATGAAAAGCACCAAGGGGCACCATTGGAATGCATCCCATACCACCTCCACTAGTGTCCCAAGACATAAAAACCCAATTGGCATTCCCCATTCCACAATCACAACCTCGGCGATCACATTACAATATGATTCCAAATATAACATCATACCATAATCTAATCACATTCCAAACATGCACATTCTTACAAATATGCATAGCAATATAATGAATAACATTCTGAAATTATAGAGGCATATCTATCATGAACATGTCCTAAAACAACAATAAGATTATGCATTCAAGTTCTATTATAAGTAAGAATGTAATCAAGTTATTTGTAGGTGAATGTCCTCACCTTGTCGTTGACTTGGATCCTTTGAAGAGTAGATCAAAAGGTAGGTTCAAACTTGCCAAAGAACCCTACTAATACAATGATTTAATGCTAGGATCAAACCCTAAAGGTTCGAAGATGAAAAGGGGTCAAGACGGGGCAATTTGCTGTCATTGTACCCTTTGGTCGCTGGCTTGGTTGCTCGGGGCTGCCAAGCCAATTGACCAAGGTTACTGTGTACGGATAGTAAAACCTAAAATTGATCAAAAACTCATCGTTTGAATTCCAAAACACTCCAAAATTAGTTGGAAAACTCTGAAATAATGGTAGGACACTATCTAGCATGATTTAGGCATCAGTCATGGTCAAAGGAGTGAAAACCTAACAAGTCCTATATTAGGTTTCATCTGAATCGAACCGCAGATTCACGATAGATCAAAGTAAATGGGCATTTACTCTAAGACTAAGAAATTAATAGAATAAAGTCTAAAAACAACTTAGAACATGGTCTAGAATGAATTGGAAATCAAACTAATCAAAGAAAAAAAAAAACAATCATATAGGTTCATGCTAAGCTTTTACCAAAATCACACCATAATGTTCACGAAAGAGAAGAGTGAATGAAGATTCACTCTAGAACTATAAGCATGAAAGAGTAGGTCATTACAGTAGATTTAGACCTTATTCAAGGTTTCTACAGTAAGTAGAAACAATAGAGAAAGTAGGATTATAAGGAAGAGAGTGATTGCTAACCTTGTAGAAGAAGAATTGCCGAGCGAAAAACTTCACAAATACTTGGAAATTTTCCTTCACCTCGAACTGAGAGTTCTAGAATGTGTCTGACATTCTCCAACAGCCTTATGACATAATGACATGAAATAGAACGAAAACTGATTAAGTAGGGCTTCAGAAACCTAATTTCCAAAAAGTGTCAATTTTGCCCCGAGACTAGTTGGTCGCCTGGGCTGGTCATTGGGCAACCAAGGCAGGTTGCCAACTGTCCCCTTTTTTGTCAAAAATGCATTTTGGTTCTCCAAAAGCTCTAACTTCCTTTTGGGTTATTTTCTAAGTTATAGAAGGGTCTTACCTGGTTTTTCGAGACCTTCCACTTGTGTCATTATAGTACTCATGGTCCATCTACCAAGTCCATCTTCATTAAAGTTATATCTTCTTCCAAAATCCGACAAGGTTTCTATCATAGCATCATCGTCATTACTTCCATTGGTTCAAGTCAGATCCAGTGGGTTCAATTTGGATGGCCCACATTTAGGATGTTCTAGTTAAAGAGTTAAAGCTGGAATTTAAGCTTGGTTAGTACACTGTAATTCATGTCTGGGTCTTTTACCAACCTGAGCTTTTGAACTTATGTGTATAACTTCAAATCAGGATGATGATTGCACATCTAACTATTATCTAAATTATGGAAGAGTGATGATGTTTGACATAGGAAAGAAATGCCATAGATTATTATTGCAAGCCATGTATTCCATGTTAAAATATAATTCTCCATCCACCTTAGTGATGCAATCTTCTTTCTTTATTGGCTTTTGTTAACTTTTGAACATTTTTATTTTTGCATGGTATCGAGCCTTAACTTTGACCTATTGTTTGGAAGTTGAGATTTTACTCTTGATGCAATCTTATTTCTTTACTGGCTTGCCCTTTTTGTTTACTTTTGAACATTTTTATTTTTGCATGGTATTGAACCTTAACTTTGACCTTTTTATTTTTGCATGGTATTGAACGACCTTTGACCTATTGTTTGGAAGTTGAGATTTTAAGCTCTCTCTCTCTCTCTCTCTCTCTCTCTCTCTGGTCAACTTCAGTGAAATATTTGCCCATCCTTGAGTTTTATGAGATCATGGAGATGAGAGCTGAAGGCATCTCGCATTCTTCTTGCTTTGCATGATTGTGAAAGAAACATTGAATGTTGTATTCTAATGTTCATATTTGTGACATGAATAACTCAAAATCTTTTTCCTTTTTTATTAAATTCCTCTACAGGTCCCTTGTCTCTATCAAAACATTTGGATAAATTTGAGTCAGTCTTCAAGATCTTAAGAATTGGTGAGTCACTAATGATAATTGGTGATTCATTTGGATAAATTTGAGTCAGTCTCAAGTTTCTTGCTACAATTTCTTTATCTCGTCTTTAATATCCTATCTAATTTCTTGATTTTCTGACATTTTCACTCTTTTTCAAAAAAATTATAGAGCATGGGGAAACTATGCCTAGGAGTTAGATTGGAAAGTCGAAAGATCCAAATTTTCGTTTGTCTTCATAGCACAAAGATGAAGTCAAGAAATTTATAGAGCATGCATTTTCATTAATTGTTGTGGGCAGTCAAATCCTATGCCCATGCGTAAAATGTGCAAACCAACGATGGATGACTAGAGATGTAGTATTTGAACATATGGTGGTTGATGGAATTTTATGGAATTATAAAAAATGGAGTTTCCACCGGGAAGGTTCTTCACATACAATTAGTCAAGTTAACACAATGTTACATGATGTTTCACATGTCATGTTAAATGAGATGTGTGGAAGAAATGCAACTAAAGAAGTAGATGATAGCAATAAGAATGACAATACAGAGGATGGGAGTGTAGAGATAGATAAATTTGATCGATTGACTAAAGATGCAAACAAAGAGTTGTATCCAAGATGTGTGAAGTTCACAAAATTGTCGTTCATTCTTCGTATGCATCATATAAAATGCCAATGCAAGATGACTGACAAAGCATTTTCAATGATGTTAGAGTTGTTGTGTTGTGCATTTCCTGAGCCAAATACTTTACCAAAAAGTATGTATGAAGCAAAGAAGATAGTCAAGGATTTAGGCCTTGATTATGATAAAATCGATGCGTGTCCAAATAATTGCATGTTGTATTGGAAGGGAGAAGAGAAAGCCGTAAATTGTAGTAGGTGTGGTACATCTAGATATGTGCTAAAGATAAGAAGATTCCGACTAAGACATTATGACATTTTCAATTGATACCAAGGTTGCAACGGTTACAGATGTCATCTAAAACATCAATTGAGATGAAGTAGCACCATGATGGTCGTACAAAGGATCATAGGTTACGACGTCCAGCTGATGCTCAAGCATGGAAAGAGTTTGATAAGTTGCCTCTGAATTTCAGTGAAGAACCTCGTAATGTTAGAATTGGGTTAGCAAATGATGGATTTAGCTTGTTCAAGCTAATGAGTGTAAAGTATATCACGCGGCTTGTTGTTGTGATGGCTTACAATTTGCTGCCATGGATGTCCATGAAACCAAACTTTCTCTTTCTTACTTTGCTTATTCCTGGACCACATAGCCTGGGAAAGACATAGATATATATCTACAACCATTAATAGAAGAACTAGAAGAACTATGAGATGATGGGGTTATAACTTATGATGCATACAAGAAGGAGAAGTTTAAACTAAAGGCGTGATTGTTTTAGACAATCAATGATTTTCCAGCTTATGTTGTCCTATCGGGTTGGCGTACTAAAGGGATATATGCTTGTCCAAGTTGTAGCAAAAATATTTCTTCTCGTGGCTTAAATATGGTAAGAAACAATGCTATTTAGGTCATTGTTGATTCTTTCCCCAAGATCATAGATTTCGCCATGATAAAAGTAGTTTTGATGGTTTGAGGAACACAGAGTGGTAGAAAAATCAGCATCAGGTGATAAAGTTTTGGAGCAACTGTATGGGGTTAAGTTCCCGTCATTAGGGAAAGAAATTATTAAGAAGAATGGGAAAAAGAGGCAAAGGAGGTCAAAAAAGTTTAAGCTTCCATTTAATTGGAAGAAGAAAAGTATATTCTTTGAATGACCATATTGGAGAACTAATCTAATTATTCATAGTGATGTACATTGAGAAGTCATACGGAAAAAATATCATTGAACCGGGTCCGTCCTTGGTTCAACCCTCAACCCCGGTCGGGGACGAATCGACCGATTTAGGTTCAAGCGAACCGGGTTCAAAGATGGTGTGTTCAGGAAGAAACCTAACATGATCAGCTAGCAAGCACGAGTCCAAGATTCTCGAGATGAATAACTCGTCAAAGAGACGGTTATCAGCACTCACGGGGCCAGACGATCGTGCCAACTCGGATAACTGCCACGACCGTGGCATCAAGATCGTGCAATCAAGGGAAGTTATCCATTACCCCACTAATGGGTTTAACAGTCTTCATCTGACGGTCACCAGAAGAAGGCACGTATGAGTTCAATGAACGGGATTAAAAGGTAAACTCTATATAAGACAGAACCAACGTACGAAGAAGGTATTTGAATTGTATTCCCAGTTATTGTATTCATCCTTTAGCTCTGCAACTAGTCAGAGCCTTTGTGATTAGTTCATTAACTGACTTAGCCATCGGAGGTGGACTCCCGACCCCCACGGTCGGGCCACATTTGACGATTGTTTTGCAGGTCATTCTCAAGTGATCTAAGGGCTGAGCAAATTTTGGATGCATCAAGAAGAATGTATGTGAGAGTATCATTGGCACGTTGTTGAATCTCAAGAAGAAGAAAAAAAACCGGTTGTTGAATCTTAAGAAAAAGACCAAGCATAGTGTGAATTCACATTTGGATCTCAGAGAGATACAGATACGACCGAATCTTCGTCCAAAGTTCATTAAGGGAAATGACAAGGTGTTCTTACCTCCAACATGCTACACAATGTCTAATGCTGATAAGGATGTATTTTGTTCTGTTATAAAGGGTGTGAAAGTTCCAGATGGACTTTGTAGTAACATCTCAAGATGTGTGGAAAAACATAACATATTAGGAATGAAGAGCCACGATTGTCATATTATGATGCAACAACTCCTTCCAGTAGCTTTATGTGGTGTGTTGCCTAAGAGTGTTAGCATTGTATTGAGAGAGTTATGTTCCTTTTTTGGGGGATTTGTGTAATAAAGTTTGGAAGAAGGAAGACTTCAACAGTCTCAATGAAAGTGTTAGCTTAACACTTTGCAAGAGGAAAAAAGTGTTCCCCTTTCTTTCTTTGATATTATGGTCCACTTGATTATTCATTTAGCCCATGAGGCCAGTTTGGCTGGTCCGGTACAATATCGTTGGATGAACCCAATAGAGAGGTTAGTGCGAATATTCTTTTCTTTAAATAATGAAGTATTTGGACCAAGTTCCTAATTATATTCAATATATATAAAAGGGGGAGAACATTGGCTCTTGACATTCAAAACTTGCCAGTTGGGAAGAAAATCCATATTGATGTTAATCAGTTTGGGCAAGGTTGCAATGAAAGTACAAAGAAGTTATCCACATGGATTGGTTTGATATCTAAAAATACTTCTTTGTTACCTGTCACGTACCTTAGTTGGCAGTTACTGCCAAAACCATATATAGAAGATGCATATGCCAAAAAAAAGGTATTCCTTTTATAGAAAACCATTAGTTTGTATGGGCTATGTGCATAATAATATACTTATCCTAACTAGCTTTTTGTATTGATGTCATATTATTGTAGAAAAATTTTGATATACATGAATCTAGTAAGAGTTGGATTCTTGAAAAGCTCTGTAAATGTTGGAGATATTACAAATCACAATTGAAAGCCAACTATTATAATAATTATGAAACAAATTCAGAGAGTTGGGCAAACATTGATCTACAATATATGCCCAAGGAAGATTGGGAAATAATGTTCAAGGAGGGGTGATGAAAAACATCAAGTAAGAATTATATTTTTCATTGTATTGAATGTAAATTTTAGAAGTTCTTAGTTGTTTTAATTACATAAAAATTTCAATATAGGAAATATCCATGAAGAATTGTAATAATGAGTCTAGGCAAATTATGCGTCATACGACGAGGAATACAACTTTTGTAGTGATACGTGAAAGGAAGGTATGTGTATATGTTTTAAATTTATAGTTGTTTAATCTTAATCATTTATTTATCTCCTGCTCAAATTACATGTTTGACATCACACATAAATCAAGAAGACCGAAAGATATATTGATCTCACATCAAAGAAGCTTATGGTTTGCATTCTAGCTTATATCTAATAATGGTGATAAAATCTCTCTCTTTAACTCCCATCAATATTGACCTCTTCACTCTCATCCCTATTGTTTTTTGTAACTTGCAAGACAAAGTTCAAGAAGAGTTGAGTCAGCAAAGTGAAGAAAACCAACAAAGCATTGAGGTGCTGGAAGAATTTGAAACTGCTATTAAAGAAGTTGCTAAATCCTATGCTCGTGGGAAAGTGCACTTGTGGGATTCTGGAGTAACTACTAAAAAATTGTGGGGGCAAAGATACTATGCGTGAGGAACGTAATGCATCTCAATTTGAAGATCTAAGATCGAAAAATGATAAATTGAAAGATATTGTGTTGAAACTAGAAGAGGAGATATCTCAATGGAAGCACAAGGCAACTAAGCAAGGTGAAAAAATAGCAAAGCAAGGTGCAAAAATAGTAAGACAAGATGAAAAAAATAGATAGATTTGAGTATGAGCTATGAACTCATGGGACCATATTTCAAGTCAATACGGTCTACACAACCTCCTTGAGATCATGAAGATATAAAACTCCTTCTAAAGAGCTAACATGATAATAAGACCACTAAAACATGAAAAATAGACATATATCCCCCCATTACTTGAATAAAAGTCTCTCTGCAAATTCTTAAATCTGCAGAAAATGTTGGAGTCTATTAAAGAGTTGTTAAGTTCAACAAAAAAACTCATGACATATTTGTGAAGTCAGATTAACTCATTGAGGATCAGTGTCACCAATCTTGGCGGAGCTTCGGTTGAAGAGTGGCAAGTGGAGCCAGCAACACCCGCTTCATCTCCTATCCACATGGTGTGATCTGGACCAGCATCTGAGAATATGACAGCCCCAGGCTGTAACTAATGAATGAGGCTAAACCAGGAATCAAAGAATTCCATGTTCTTTTCTCCCTCTCCTTTAGCACCATTTAACCATATCTCCTTGATTTCCCCATATCTGTTCAAAGTCATTGGAAGTATTCTCAAGCATCTCAACTTAAGTAAGAATTTCTTGTATATCCATTTCCATCCCTTGTTGCCTTTTCTATTAGTTTTAAGTTGCAACTATCTGATTGCTTAGAAAAATAAAATATTAATCCTCACTGCTGGAATTTGTTTATTTTAGGCAATTTTGTCATGTGTAATGTATTATACTGTGAGTCTGCACACAGGATTTAATGAAGATCAATGATGTTTTCCATGGTTGTTTTTGCAGTTATTTTTTACCATATTTGGTTGTTGTTGGTAATATCCAGAGTGAAACATTGGATATAGCTGGGATCGTTTGTCAAAAGACGATGGGAACGGGCCACTTTTCCTTGGATGTTTTTATTTTCTTGATTGGTTTACAATACTTTTCTTTATTTTATTTTGGTACATGAAAAACAGTGCATACATGTAGGATTTTGATAATTTTAATGTTACTTGTCACTTTAGGTGTATGTTTCTTCTAAGTTAGGATGATGATTTTTTTAATAAAAAAGGGTAATTTTGGCAACGGTTTTATTTTACCGTCGCTAAAAGTAAATATTTATGCCTATGGTTGTCTTAAGTAACTATTGGCAAATTTAATTTTCTGCAATGTTTTAAATTATTGTCGAAAACCCAATTTCCACGACACTTACAAAATATTTGTTGTTAAGAATGTGTTAATTCCCCCACACACATAATACCATAGCCAAACAACTTTTTGGAGACGGTTACAAACCGTAGCCGAAAATATTTTCCTAGTAGGTGCTCAAAAACTATCGCCTACTTTCCGTGACACCAGTATAGACAACGGACGTGACGACTGTAGATAAGCGTAGCCCTTTATTTTTGTGACGGTTTTGTTATTTTTGGCTATGCTAATAGACCGTTGCCAAAAATGGTTGTTTTTTTTTTTGGTAGTGTTCTAATCTCACTGACTGTCTTGGGTCGATCCCAATCTATCACTGGCTTAACCTTATCTGGGTCAACTCTAATCCCTTCAGCAAATACCACATGGTCAAAAAATACCACCTTTGACAATTAGAACTCACACTTTGAGATCACATACAACTTCTCTCTCAACCTTTGCAAATCAAACCTGAGATGTTCTGTGAAATCCAGCCCTATCCTAACCTTGACCCTGACCCGGAACCTTTGATGTTTGTAGGTCCGAAGACCCGAAGTGGAGGAAGGAGAGATTTGTGGGCCCTCTTAGTTGAAGACTTGGTGTATGATCCCGAGCCCATGGATATTGACAGTGATGCCCCTTACGTGGATACATTGTCAGTGTTCAGTGAGAAACTGCACCTAGAAGAGGGGAAGCTTAGTTGAAGTACTTGATGCACTTCCAGTCTTGTTTCAAAGGTATTTCTCTGATCTAGACTTGTTGATTGACTTGTAGGAGAAAACCCACCTCAATTTGAGTTGTTCTAGACCTTCAAATCCCTGGATCAAGCTTGTTGTCATTGCTGTCGACTAGGCCAGTCGACCAAAGGATTCCCAAATCTGAGAATTTGATGTTTTTTGGATATTCTCTTCTCTACTTAAGTGATCCTCGTGACTTGAACCCTATTTTACTCATTTAGCTTGCTGAGAACGAGGGGAGAGCTTCCCAAGGCACTCTCTTGGTAGTGGTGAAGGAATATTGCATTCAAACATTGCCAATCATTGTCTCTTACCTCCATTATCATCTCTAAGGTATGATTTCTCTCTCTTGCTCTCTATTCTACTCTATTATCTTCTTTTTCTTGCTGTTGTAACCTTGAAGTTGGTGCTGCAACCTTGCAACCACCACTTCAAGTGTTCCTACCTTGCAAATGCATAAGCTCTTTCCATTTCTACCTATGCTATGCTCTCATTTTGATTCTTGTATATGCATTTCTATGATTCTCTTCTTAGCATCTTGTATTCTTGTCCTAAACTGAAGTATGATGTATGCTAAGTCTAATTTCTTGCTAGAATTTGATTGTAATTTATTGATGTAATTTATTGCTTAACACTTTCCCTAGCTGATTACCTATTTCCCCTTGCAATTCCATTTGATTTCAATTGAAGACTATGATTCTAGTATATAGAACTTAGGGTTTCAATTTGGGGATTCCTAATTAGACAATAAGATTATGCTAATTACTTGCTAGATAGTGTTCTTATACTGTTGCTAACAATCCCTCCAAATTTTGGAGTGATCCGAGCTCTGGAAGATCTGTTTCAGGCCAAAATTCACTATTCAGCCCCGTAACTGTTCAATTGGTCGACTGCTTGGTCGACTGTCGACCAAGTCAGTCAACCAATTGGTTGCTGAATTGTGTATTTTCCCGATTTGATCTGTTCGACCTCCAATTTTCCCGTTTTCTTCTCTTCTCTTTCATGTATGTTTGTCTAGGGTCTTAATACCATCTTTGGATCATTCTCTTGTGATTATTGGATTAGCTTCACATCGACTCAAGGTAAGGATGGTTATCGCCATAAATGCATAGACTATGTGATTCTTACATTGATGTTGGCAACTTAGTAAATTTAGCTTCTTTATTGTATTTAGACATCATATGACTACTGTAACATACTTTAGGACAGTAGTAATATGTTTACATCTCTTGCTTATCATAACTATTATTCTTGTCAATTTTATATATGATTGATCATATGATGTTATGACTTTTCTTTCAATATGATGAAGTATCATGTATATATGATATGGTGAAATTGAGAATGTGATCAGATAAGTATGATTCGGGATTGGGGAATGTCCTTTTGACATTTTTGTCCTTGGACATTGGAGGGAATAGTATGGGATGTTTCCGAAGATGCCCATCGACGCTTTCCCGGATTATTGGATGACATACATAGGACTTGTCTAGTGGTGTTGGCTAGGATGTCCTTGTTGTATCAGACCCGAATCGGAAGGGTATTGAGACCGAACGACCCATGGTAGTAGTGTGGTTTGATGGGCGCTCAAGACCGGTAACCAACCCGTGAGAGGACATAAATCACATTGCAGATACTCGTTAGAGGTCGTTTATTGGTAGGGTTGCAAATAGCTAGACTTGGGCTCACGGGCGCTCGAGACAGGTGAGTTATATCCGTGAAAGGACGTGAGAGCTTCCCGTCTACTATTTGTGGATGACCAATAGGGTTGATGAGTCCGTAGTCAAGGACTATGCAGACTCTACTATGAAGGATACCGGAAAGGATCGCTAGGGGCGAGGAATGGAAGTATCCGGATCTGACTTGATACGACTGAGTAGATGACTTGCATTGGGCCAGGCTTTACCGTGACATGCGTCAATACTTATACCAATGGTGATGTGAGAGAGTGGTTAAACCCCAGCCATGGATTGTCCCGAGGGATGCAGGACCCAATTCCCATCGAAGAACCCAAGATACCAAGATGATTGAGGGAAGAGTGATTTGAGACCTACCCAAAGAAGTATGGTGCTATGACTTAAAGCATGTCTACTATAAAGACTAGCATATGTAGAGTTAGAATCATATTTGCATCATCTGTTTCATATCATCTTGCATCCTGTTATGCCTTGTATCATGTGACTTATGTATTATGGAATAACTGCCTGCTGAGTTCTTTCGAACTCATTCCTTTCTGTGCCATTGTTTTGTTAGATTATTCTACAAGTAAAGAAGTATATGATGGCGCCTACCCGGATGAGGCATACTACCCTGAAGGTATTGGCTACCATGAAGATTACAGTGAAGATACCGAGGGTGATTACGCTTCGTACCGGGATTAGTTCGACTATGGTGTGGGAACGGTCGTGCTTGGTCTCATATGTTTATACCTACGAAGATATTTTGTATAAGACCGAGGAAACGATTGTGTAGACTTTTATATTGTTATGTCTCTTTGAAGACTTGGATCTGTAAACCTTAACTTTGATTGATCTACATTCCGCTATTACTGAGGGAGTGATTTCCGCTCACTCCCTTCCTTTTTGATTATATACTTGGTATCGTTTAATTCTGCACTATGATTATATTATTTCCTATCCTTATCATTATTTCATTGTTTATATGCTTTGACCTTGATTATATTATTGTTCATGATTGTGTTATCGCGTATGTGGGAGGCATGGTTGCTTGATACTTGATCCTTGGGACTGTGGATCACATACCCGGGTATGCCAAGTAGGGTACCAGCTGGGTGGATGTGACATGTTCAGCATGCTCTTTCTCACCCTTCAAATATATCAAGATGTCATTGATGAATATTATCACGAACTTATCCAAAACATCTTGAAATATATTGTTCAAATCCATGAAAGCAACGGGTGCATTTGTAAAATTGAAAGGCATTACCTTGAACTTGAAATGCCCATGTCTTGACTTAAAAGCAGTCTTGTATGTATTGCTTTCCTTCACTCTCAACTGATGATAACTTGATCTTAATTTGATCTTGGAGAATACGGCTGCTCTCTTCAATTGATAGTACAAATCATCTGGCAAAGGATACTTGTTCTTAATTGTGAGCTTGTTCATGTCTCGGTGGTCAATACACAACCTCATACAACTGTCTTTCTTCTTCATAAACAAGACTAGAGCACCCTAAGGAGACACTCTAGGTTGGATGAAACCTTTCCCTAGCAGCTCATTCAACTGACTTTGCAACTCTTTTAATTTGGTAGATCCCATCTTGTACGAAGTTTTAGATACAAGAGCCGCTCTAGGGATTAGATCAATAGCAAACTTCAACTCTCTCTCCAGGGGTAATCCAAGAAATTTTTCAGGAAAAACATCCTTGAAGTCCTTTACCACCTTAAGATCCCCAATAGACTTCTCTTCCTCCATAACTTCCATGGAAGAACAAAGTCTAGCAACACCAATCATTCCCTAACTTGTAGTGCCGTTGCTATGGTCTTCTCACCATAATTCCCTAGATCACCTTGAAACTCCAATGCAGGGGTACCTTTGGGATGAAAATGTACGTTCTTCTCCAAACAAGAGCTGACTGCCTTCTAAGATGTTAAACCAATTCATACCTATATAGGATTACATTGAAATCCTTCATATCTAGTTTCACAAGTTGAGCATCTAAATCCTTAATTTCCTTCCACTCATACAGAACAAGGTCCAACTTATCTCATCAAATTTCACTATGGACCAAGTGTTGACAGTACCCTTGATTCAACTTCCTAGGTGACAATGAAATACACATGGTAAATGATGAAGCAATAAATGAGTGTGACGTTCCAATGTCAAAAAATATAAAGACGGGGATTGAAGCAATGAGTAGCATACCTGTCACCACATCATGGCTCTGGTCTGACTCAGTACTTGTCAGATTGTATACCTTTCTTGCCTAGGGAGCCTAAGCTGGTCAACTGCTGCCACTGACTAATTTCCTTTTGGAGGACATGCCCAAGACATGTGCCCTAACAAAGCAGATAATCTCCTTTTGATCTAGTGCTGTTATTGTTGCCAATGTTGCTGCCCTATATGTCGAGAGTGGACGGAAGTTAGCATAGAATGGCCATGTAGACTGAGGAGCACTAATTTGACGAACGGCACCACTTGCACTACCATACGCAAACCCTGCAACTTGAGGCTGATAGTGTGGCATTGGGTAAAGTGTTGGCCTACTAAACTTTCCTTGATTTTTGTTCTCATACTGGCTGCTTCCCTTGTTAACCATTGTTCTTTGCAATTGGTAGCTCTCTTTTAGCCTCTTCCACTTTCTTCGAAGACTTGACTACCTGAGAATAGCTTTCAATAGGTTGTATGGACAAATATGCCCTAATTGAAGGTCGTAGTCCCTTAAAGAACTTCTTGGCATTCTCAATGTCAACTTTCATGAAACTTTGAGCAAAGAAGAATATTTCCTCAAACTTTTGCTAATAATCAAGAACTGTCAAAGATTCCTATTAGAGTGCCATAAACTCCACTTCCTTCACATCTTTGACTCCGGAAAATAATTGTTACAAAAGCTTCTTTGGATATTTCTAATGTCACTTCTGGGTGTTGGGCTGCCAAAACTAGTTGGTGGCATTCCACCACGTGTCAGCTTCATGTTTAAGTTTCTATCGCCCCATATGGGCTTCGCAAATACCCTTGTGGACTGCGGCTAATGCACTTTTTGACCCCTTTGGCCCCATGCGTCTTAGTAATGGTCCCGCATAAGGTATGTTGTATAGTCTTCCATTATATATGGTGAACCTTGCAATTTAAATTCTAACAAGATGTGCTTCCTTTGGGTCATCAGGCAACTTATCATCCCGAAGGTACTCCATGATTGAGTCCATCCAACAGCGTTCATCTTCTACGTACATCATCTGTTTCTCTCTCGTACTTGGGGAAGTTTAGCTCTTCGATGTACACTGAAGCTTCAAGGGTCTTTACCTTCATATTCGCCAATCTAGACAGTTCGTCTTCCATTTCATTCTCCTTCCTTGGGATTAGGAAGACTGAACTTCTTTGAATTTGTTGGAAAATGCCATGTCAGCATTTTCCACATCAGCCTCCATTGGTTTTGATGATAACAAACATAAATTACTAATGGCTATATTGAGTTGTGTTGTTTTAGTTCAAGATGAGAACAAGTGTACCAACTCCAAGTCAAAGCCATATCCTCAAGTCAAGCCAAAGCCAAGATCATGCCAAGATGGACATGAAGATAATCATAAAGAATGGAATACAAGAAGACTCAAGAACTTCAATGATCAAGACTTAGTTGAAGTTAGGACTTAGGACACCTCCATATGCACTCTCATGTAATTGTATATAATCATGTGCATATCATGTCACTAGACTGTCCCAGGACATAGTAGGAAGGTGTATGAGGCTTAGGGTTGACTAAAAAGACCAAAAACCCAAGCCAAATCCAAGTCCCATATTTGACTTGCTGCAGACGGACGCCTGTTTAGTTTCTGTCAAGTCACAGAAGCTCAAACGAATTTTCTGTCTAGTCAGACAGAATTCCGTCCTGGCAGACGGACATCCGTCTAGTCAAAAATCTACAACGGCTAGTTTTTAACGGATCTTTTCCAGACGGACGTCCGTCTGGGCTGAAAATATGACAAAAATTATGTCCATTTTCTATCCGTTGGGGATTGGGTTTAGGCACTCAAAGGTGTTCTATATAAGCCCAATTCACCTCATTTGAGAGGGTTGAACTACATACTTGATCAACTACTCCCTAAGTGATCTCAAGCTCTCAAATCACAAGAAAGACATTGTCTTTTGCCTCTCACCCTCTCTCCAACCTTGAAGAACATACCAAGGTGTTAAAGTAAGCTTGTGGAAGTCAAGCTTGAGATGATTGAAGGCTTTGGTGGTGCATGCATTTCATATATTGAACATACAACTGTCATTGTATCACACTCACACAAGAGGTAAAGTGTCACACCTCTTGTAAGGTAATACCATTCTCTTGTAAACTATTTCAATTCTAGTCTAGGTAGATTATAATTGGTCTTTGGGTGCTCTTGCTCGTGAACAAAGATTGATTGGGTGCTCTTGCCCGTAAACAACGATTGTGAAGGGTTGATAAGCATTCATTTACCATTATTTATTTGATTTAATTCCCCATACTTATTTAATTAAAGAGAGCTAATTGAGTATTTTTGTGTATTTTTCAGGAATAAAGTGATTTTGGATATTAGAGATAATATGGAGTAAAGTTGGCAAATAATTAGATATTGGTGGATTTTAAATCATGGCATTCAATCTTGCTACCCAAGAAATCATGAAAAGTGAGATTTTAGCCAAATTGGAAATAGGTGGAGGTCTAAGGAACAAAATTGGTAATAAATCTGAAAATCAGGTAAACAGACCTATCTTTAGTATTTTGGGCATATCTCTCTCGTATGAGCTTGGATTGCGGTGATTCAAGATGATATGGAACAATATTGAAAATATCTACAACTTTCTAGTTTTGAGTTTTTCCAAAAAAATTCGAACGAATAAAGGTCAAATGTACGGGTAAAGAGAGGGGATTCATTGTGTGCGAGAGACATAAAAGAGAAGCCAACCACAGAGAAGAAGACGGCAAATGCTGCTCTCATCTCTCATTGCTAAAGAAGACCACATCTCTCTCTCTCTCTCTCTCTCTCTCTCTCTCTCTCTCTCTCTCTCTCTCTCTCTCTCTCTCTCTCTCTCTCTCTCTCTCTCTCTCTCTCTCTCTCTCTCTCTCTCTCTCTCTCTCTCCCTATGTTTTTCATCTTTATTTTTCTTCTAAACTTTGTGATAATGAGTAGCTAGTTCCTTTTCTTTGGGATGTAGATGAACCATACTTATTTCATTAATTTGATTGTTCTATATCTTCTAGTTGATTGTGTTTGAGTTTGGCCAAAGATGTTCTATAGCTCAACAAACTAAGCGTGCCAAGCTTTCGCGAAGGACGATAGTCTTGTGAAGATAGGGCATATCTAGGAAGACCATCCCTAATTTACTTTGAAGTGTAGAGTTATATCGGTTAGGGAAAAGCATTGGGGATTCGAAATCCCAAAGATCTTCACAGTCTCATAGTTAACATTTTTGCATTAATTAGTAGATTTAAATTTAGTTTTGTTGAATTCAATCTTAGTAACTTAGCCTTTTAGTTCCCCATAGTTTGACCCCGTACTTTCTGCTTGCTAGATTAGTATAGGATTTTATTTTTGATTCGTTAGCGACACGATCAAGGGTGCTCTTGCCCTAGTCGGTAGACGAAGATTGTAGAGGGTGCTCTTGCCCCGTAACAAATATTGTAAAGGGTTTGATTCTCTACCCATTGTATTGAAAGAGAATCATTAGTGGAAATCTCTCTTGAGGCCAAGATAGGAGTGGACGTAGACTTATAAAGTCGAACCACTAGAAATCTTGTGTTGTGATTGCTTGTCATTGTTTAAATTCATTTGAATTCTCAATTTACCTAGTATTTCCGCACAAACCGAAAAATTGGGACAATCTACTAGTTGCAACCTAATCACCCGCCTCTAGGTTGCACCAACAGAATTCTTTCTTTAGTACTTGTATCATTTCTTGATACTTTAACAATCAGGGCTTTTTTTATCCCGAACTCCCCTTGAACTTGATTGACCACAAGCTGAGAATCATTATAAATAGTTATCTCTGGGATGGCAAGTGCTTTTGCCAACCAAAGTCCAGTTAGAAAAGCTTCGTACTCGGCTTTGTTTTGCTTTCTTTAAAGCCAAACTTTAACGCATACTGAATGAGGAATCCTCCAAGACTCTTTAGTAGAACACCAACTCTACCTCCTTCTTTGTTACTCAAACCATCTACCTAGATGTCCCACATCATCGGAGTGGGTTGTTCAGTTTTCTCTTCTATGGGAACCATGGTTTCCCCCACTAAAATCGGCCAAGGTTTGTGCTTTTATGGTTGTTCAGGGCTTAAAATATACCTGGTACTCGCTGAGCTCTACCGACCATGCTACCATTCTCTCTGAAAGATCTAGCTTATGAAGCACTTTTTTTTTTAAAGGAAAAGTAGTTAATACCTCGATTGGGTGGGGCTGGAAGTAGGGCCTCAACTTCCTTGCTTCCATCATTATGGCCAAGGATTCTTTCTCGATCTTTGAATACTTGCTCCTAGAACTCTGACCATTAAATTTGATAGGATTAAATCTGGATCATCTGTCAGAAAATTTAATTCAATAAATTGAATGGTAGGATTTATTTACACAATTGTTGTCACATCCACCCAGCCGATACCCTAACTGCGATACCCGAGTGTGTAATCCACAGCCCAACGATCATTTTGCGGCAATCAACCTCCCACATTCACAATAACATAATCGAGAACAAGACGAAATCAATGTATAAATATTATAAATGAATAATCAAAGATAGATTCTTAGAAAGATTACAATCCAACTAGAGTGCGGAAATACCAAAAGAATGAATAGATTATAGAGTGTAGCAGAAAATCACTCCACAACAACAACGGAAAAGTAGATCAATCTCAAGGGAGTTACAACTGAATCAAACTAAGAATAAAACTAGACTAAACATAAGTATCTTCAAATCTATAAAAAGTATATCTAAACGTAAAGACTTCAGTATCTCAACGCCAACACACAAACACCAGAGTTTGACTAATTCGGATATACTCCAACATCACATTGGTAGTCTTCATCGTCGTAGTCATAACGGCCAGCACCTTGGGAACTGTATGAGTCATCCGTTGTGGTCTTGCAGTACTAGTTCTCATAGTCATCAATACCTACAAAAAGATCTAACAAATATTGTCCAAAAAGAAATGAGTTCAAAAGAACTCAGCAAGGCAGTTCATTCCACAAACAACATATATAACATGATTACAAAACATATAGGATGCGATGTGATATGAGACAGTTATGCAATTATGCTTCTAACTCTATATATGATGGTCTCTAGTGGCAGACATGCTTTAAGTCATAACACCATACTCCTCTGGGTAGGTCCGGCATCCCTCTCAGACATTCCATGGCTGTGGTTTAGGTCAACACTATTGCTCACCACCATTGGTCTGAGTATCGGCGCGCATGTCAGTGTTAATCTTAGCCCAATACAAGTCATCTACTTAGTTATATCAACTTAGGGATAGATACTTCCATTTCTCGCCTCTCGCGATCATTTCCGGTATCCTTCCCACTAGAGTCTTCGTATCCTATGTTACCAACCAACTTGGACTACGGACTCTTAACCCTATTGGTCATCCACAAATAATAGACGGGAAGCTCTCATGTCCTCTTACAAGTTGGTTACCAATCTTGAGCGCCCATGAGCCCAAGTCTACTAAATGCAAACCTACCAATGAATGGCCCCTTACAATGTGATTTATATCCTCTCACGGGTTACCAGTCTTGAGCGCCCACAAATCCCCATTGCTGCTACAGGTTTCTTGATCTCAATTCCCCTTTGATAAGGTCTAAATAACAAGGTATTCCTAGCCATACACTACTAGACACCTAGATATGTCAACCAGTAATCAGGGAAAGCATCAAGAGGCACCATGGGAAAGCATCCCATACAACTTCCACTAGTGTCCAAAGACAGAAATGTCAAAAGGAAATTCCTCATTCCCCAATTAAAACTTAGGCATCACATCACATCTCAATTCAGTCAATCATAATCGTAACTGATAAACCACTCACATGAGTAATAACCAATCATTCATATTCAATATAGATAAGCAAATCACATGAGTAATATCCTACTGTAGTTACAGCAGTTACTGCAATAATACAATTATAAACAAGTCCTAACAAAAAGTAGTATGATCATGCAATTCAAGTCCAATATGAGCAAACATGTAATTTAGGTTATTTGTAAATGAACGTCCTTACCTTAGTTAACTTTGTAAACTCCAGAGAAAAGTTAGAGGATAGATCCAAAATTTACCAAAAAAACCCTAAACAAACATAAGTTAGGCATTAGGAACAAACCCTCCAAGATTGGAGATGAAACGAACCAAAACAGAGTGAACTTGCCGTCATTGACTACTTTGGTCGGTCATGCTTGGTCGCTTGGAGCGACCAAGGTACTCCTGTACGGACAGAACCTCTAGTTTTTTTATCCGAAACTCATCTTCCAGGATTTGAAACACTCCAAAATTTTAAGGGAAATTCTATAATAGTAAACTAAGGTTATCTAGCATAGTCTAAGCATCAACAATGATCAATGGAATAGAATTCCAATTTAATCATAAACTAGGTTTTAACCAAATTCAATCCGCATATTCGACGGAAAGATTAAAGAGAATGACAATTCACTCTAAGAAAGAAAAAATAGTAGATCATAATCATAAACTATCATAGGAATTAATCTAACATGCATTAGAAATCAAAATCTTAGAATGAATACAAATTCATGAAGATCACACAAGATCTCTATTTAAAATCAAACTGTGTAGATCACAAGAGCAATAGAGTGAATGAAGATTCACTCTAAGACTACAGAGATTGAAGGAAAGGTCATGGTAATGACATAAGACTTTCCCCTTAATCATAGAGGTAAGTAAAAATCAATGAGAGAGTAGATCTAGCGAGAGTATGAGTGATTACCAACCTTGAGGAAGAAGATTCGACAGAAGAACTTTGGTGAATGGTTGAGGATCTTCCAAAGCTCCAATGAGAGTGATAAGAGGTGCTTCCCACATTCTCTAGAGGCTTTAGAATAATATGAACAGTTTAACTCGAAGTTATAACATATAGGGCTTCAAAAACCTAAAAACTCAGAGATTGACAAAACAGTCCCTGACATCTTTGGTCGGTCAGGGTAGGTTGCTTGGAGCGACCAAAGCTGATCGACCAGCACTCACAGTGAGGCCAAAATCAAGTTTTAGAGCTCTGAAAAGCAAAAGCTCAAAGGGTGCTTTTCCCAACTCAACCAAGAGTCTTACCTAGCATTGAGAGACCTTCCAAAGAGTATCAAACTAAGGCTCAAGTCCGTGATACAACTCTACCCTGACAAATTGCAACTTCTTCTCCAAGTCAGGTAAGGTTTCCATATAAGAAACTCCATCATCAATTTCCATTGGCTCTAAGTTAGATACAATGGAATCAACTAACATGGGCCCACAACTATCTTCTACTTTCACTGCAGGTCTTGGACCTACAAACAAATGGATTTTCGGATTAAGGTTTGGGCTGGATTTTACAGTTCTTTAGCTACATTTATGCCTTTTCAAAATACAACAGGAAATAGAAGACAAAGGATTCGGTCGGGGCGGAGTAGCAGGTTGGCGATTAAAAATGTTGGGGAGGTTGTTGTTCCATTGGCCTAAAATGAAGGTGTTGTCATTGTTGGCAACTTAAGTGGGTTTTGATATGGTACAGCAACACACAAAAAGGTTCCGAGAGAAAGAATCCAATTCAAATAAAGAAAACTCAAGAATCCCGTTTTTGAGGGTCTCTGTCCAGTTTTGATCAACCTCTTCATCGGATGGTCATCCAGTGTTCGATTGAGCCGATTTTTGGAGGAGAGCTTCACGACTTCTTGATCTTCGAATCCAACGGTGGGATTGTTCATTGGAGATCTCCAAGTTAGTCCGATTGGTACGTCAAAACACTCCTTGTTTAAGTCAGATAGGAACTCTGAGTTTGACTCAAACTACGAGTCCGGTTTTGATCAACCTCTTCATCGGATGGTCATCCAGTGTCCGATTGAGCTAATTTTTGGAGGAGAGTTCAAGACTTCTTGATCTTCAAATCCAACGGTGGGATTGTTCATTGGAGATCTCGAAGTTAGTCCGATTTGTACGTTAAAACACTCCTTGTTTAAGTCAGATAGGAACTCGAGTTTGATTCAAACTACGAGTTAAATTAATCTATAAAGGAGAGAGCAAACTCCAGCAAAAGAGAGGACGTTTTGAGGAGCTTGGGAATAGCGTGGAGGTCGAACCGGGAAGACGTTGGTTGGCTATGGAGATCCGAAGCTTGGGAATAAGAAGTCTTTTGTTTTCTTTGAACAAGAAAGAAAGTGAAGGAGAAGAAAAGAGAAGCAGCAGAAGAAAAGAAGGGAACATGGTTGTATGGATTTTTTAAAGAGAGAAAACTAAAAAAGATTGAAAAGAGAAAAAAAAAAGAGTTGGAGAAAAAGAGAAACAAGTATTGTTACCATGCATCTTACACAAGTTGAGGTAACCCGTATTCACAAGTGATTGTCTATTATTTTCGAGGTTATGTTTAGTGATGAAGAATCTATCTCATGAATGTAATTTGGGGAACTTGAATTATTGGTTTACATTGTGACCTAGCAAGTTGGAGCTTGTCTAGGGGGTTGGGGTTGGTGCATTTGTGCCGAATTGCATTTTAGACTATAACGAGGATTGGTGTTCCTGGACCTATTATAGCGATCAAAATAATGTGACCTAGCAAGTTGGAGCTTGTCTAGGGGGTTGGGGTTGGTGCCCTTGTGCTGAATTGCATTTTAGACTATAACGAGGGATTGGTGTTCTGGGTAGGCATTTATTTGTCAAAATATCTAAAAGTGTATTGAGTAATATATGAAACCCTAGGTAGGGTATTATTCCGTGGATGTAGGCAATTTGGCCGAACCACGTAAACTCTGGTGCATTGCGTTTTTGTTTATTTTTCTTTGTTGCACATATTGGAGTGCCTTGATTGCAGAGTGGTGGTACACTGTCTGGTAGACCCAGCCACATTGTGGTGAATTTTTGAAGACACTGATTCACCCCCCTCTCAATGTCAATCTGGGAATAACAGAGGTTATATACTCATTTTGGTGTACAAGCCCAGTAGATTGATGTTGAAGTCTAGGCCCATTAAAACTGAGTTTGCAAGTCAGGTCCATTTGTACAAACATGATTAACAGAACTAGAAGAAACATTTCCAAAACCAGGCCCATTAGGAATAATCTCAAGTGTAGGTTCAGAAGTCATATTTTCATGTCCGAGCCCATTCGAATTACTCTTGAGCCCAGCAGAACCCTTTGATGTTCAGCCCCATTGAAAACAGAATTCATGAACAAGCCCAACAGAATTATTAAGTACTGCAAGCCCATTAGACCGTAAGCCATTAAAATCAAAATGCTGCTGTGATGAAACTCCACCCATATTTGAACCATGCTGGGAACAAATAAATGGAGGAGCAGAGGGCCATAAAGAAGAGGACTCAACAGTAGATGAAGAAGAAGAACGGGACAAGACCGTTCTTTTAATGCTGGAAAACACTTCTTATCAAACAGAACATTCCTTGAGACAAAGAAATTTCTGGGTGAGAGGGTTGAAGCATCTATACACCTTGTGTTATAAACTATATCCTACAAAAATACATTTGAAGCAAATGTTCAATTCTCACAAGATTTTAAAAACAATCCATTAGAAGATTCTCTAACAATTGAAGGGGGAAAAATGAAGCGAAGGAAATAAATCTTGAACCCTCATTTTTTTTTATGGGTAAAATTTAAAGAGATTTAAACTCGTGACCTCTTAATTTGAGATTTTTTTTAAGTAATAATACTCGACGCTTTACAGTTATCCTAACTCAAAGCTGTCTTTTAATCCCTTTAAAGGACCCCAACTAAAAGGATTCAATCCACTCCACCCAGATTGCATCTTTCACCTTTCACTAAGTTGCCCCGAAAATCAACTTAGGCATCAAGGGATATGATTCTCTTTCATCATGCATTCTTAGACGACAAAAATACATTATTCTATCTAAAATGTTTATCAAACGCAGCATGAAAGAGCATAATTGAGCAGTTTTCTTCTCTTTCTTACTTAAAATAAATCATTCAAGGAGTGGGCTGGGACATCGTTATCATATCCATTTCTAACTATCAGATATGGATTTGGGTGGGCATAGAGCCAAAGACCTTATCACCCAAATCTATCAACTTGTCGCCTCTAGTCAAAGCACAAATTCAATTTCAATATTAATTTCAATTCCAATTCTAATTTAACATATTTCATCAACCAAAAGTCCTTGTAAAGATTCAGAGAATGCCAAGGTCAAGAGAGAATTCTTTTTAACTTAAAATGTCGAAACAGCCAGGGCTCAGGGGTTGGCTGAATTGACAAAAGATGAACCCTGCCTAGTATGAAATTAAGAATTTAAATATCCTTGATACTGTTGTAATATTAGTCCCACATCGACTGATGTGGGAATATGTGGAGAGGAAGAGGCTATAAAAGAATGCCTCTTCCTTCTTCTTTAATCATCCCAAATATCTTCTCTCTTGGATATTTCTTTATTTATAGTGGAGTTTTCTCTCTTGCCCATATATTATTGTGTCTTTCTTTTCTCTTAGTTGTTATTATTGTGTTTTTCTTTGCTCTTATTTGCTGATTGTTCTATTCGGTGGGTTCTTCATAACCCGACAGATACTAGGGTCAAAATGTTTTTATATATTTGAATTATAAATAAAAGTTATCCTAAAGATGTAGTCAATGTGCACGTAAGCTGGCCCAAATGAACCTTAGATATATATAATAATAAAAAAAATAAAAAAAAGCATACCCCATGTGATGAGCACATTTATGTGTGAAATCTTATGGCATAAAGCATGCATTTTATACACTTAAAGTGGAGTTACCTTGGATTTTATGTTGTTTTTGCATATTTTAAGGCTTTTCAATATTTAAGCAAATATTTGGAGTTTTGGGTATGAATCATGCAATTTTACACGTCAAGAAGTCCATTCAAATTCTCAAATGCAAAAATGCGTCTGATCTAGAGCATGATGGACTAGAGATGTGATTATGGGCCAACTCCGAAATTTTAAGAGATAAAGAAGGCAAATTTGATCTACGGCTGAGATTTTAATTTTCAATCAAATCTACAGAGATATTATTGAGAGAGTCCAAATGGAGAAAAGAGTCCTTGCATACCTCAATATCTTATTTCTTATTTGTGATTTGATTAAAGAAAGAAAAAGAGGAAAAAGAATTATATTCAGATAAGGAAGAAGGAAAAATCCCGTTTTTGAATGTTTCTGTTCAATTTCGATCAAGCCCTTCATCGAACGATCATCCAGTGTCCGATCGAGCTGATTTTTAGAAGAGAGCTTCATGACTTCTTGATCCTCAAATCCAACGGTTGAATTGTGCATTTGATTTCTCTAAGTCAGTCCGATTAGTATGTCAAAACCCTAATTGGTTGAGTCAGATAGAAACCCTGAGTTTTATTCAAATTCTATCAAGATTCATATCCCATGTAAACTCTATAAAAGGAGGGCATACTCCATTAAGGGAGAACGTTTTTTTAGAGCTTAGTAGAATCACTATTTCTTCTCTCTTCAGTTTATTTAGGCTTTCTCTAGTTTTCTTTGCTTGCATTTGTGAGATTTAAATTTCTAGATTAAATGTTTAGGTTTAATTTTTCTATGTAATGCAATTCAAGTTCAAGTTTCAAATTCAAGTTTCAAGTTTTAAGATTCGTTTTTCTCTGGGTCTAGCAATTGCAGATCTAGATCATTGTAGATTTAGATCTGGTTGTTCGGGTTGGTTGAGATTCGAATCATTTGTTCAATTCGCAAGTAAGTAACATTCTTCAATAATATTCTCTCCTCCCTCCATTCCCGCTTCTATCTACCCCTCCATATTCTTAATTTAGGATTTACTTTCAGCATTTATTTATTGTTCTCCCTTCCCTTGGGTCCTTGATCAGAGATGCCTACAGTCGTGCCTCTCTTTGGTTAAGGTTTCCCTTTCCGTTTATTATTCTGTTATTTATTTCAGCATTTATTTATTGTTCTCCCTTCCCCTGGATCCTTGATCAGAGATGCCCACAATCGTGCCTTTCTTTGGTTAAGGTTTCCCTTTCCTTTTATTGCTTTGATTATTTATTTTCTGCAATTTCTTTTCTCTAATATCCGTTCCCCCGATCGGTGGACTGTAAGCTATGGCAAAGGGTCCACGGTCAAAGTCATTATTATTATACTCCCCTTCCCTAGATCCAGAGCTGACACTCAGATCACTCCATTTTATTTAAATTTATTTATTATTCGCATTTTTTTCTGTCTTTATTAATTATTCGTTGATTATGTTTGCTTTAATTTTCGTTTCAATTCGATCGCATTAGATATATGAATTAGGACCGTTTGTTTAGTTTAATTAAGTAATTAACAAATTTTAATCATTGCACTCTCGCATTATCATTAAGAAGTTAATTCTAAAGTGGCATATCTCCTTGAAATCGACTCGTTAGCTACATGATACCGTGAGCTTGCGGTTACTTTTAATTTTACAAACGAGTTTTTGGCACCGTTGCCGGGGAGGTATTAGTCCATTTTATTTTTCTCATTCTTAGGTAAATCGAAGTGTTTTACAAAAAAATTCAAAGATATTACTCTTAACTATAGTAGAAACAAAAACGTATAGTAGTCTCCACTCTACTGCAGAATCCCTAGGATTTGATTGTAGGTGGCTCCTAACACTATACGAATTCCCTTGCTGTCAAACCTATACAATACTCAGCTATACGGCAACCTTACATCTTTTGAATTATTGTTTCAATCTTTGTGGTGGGAAAATTCACTATTTTCCCTTTTATTTTTATTATTTTCTTTTCTTCTTTAGTTACTTTATTTTTTTTTTTTAAATTGCATTCTCTCATAAGAGCTTTTAATTGCATTAGGTGGCTAGTGCATGTGTGTCTGGACTCGTGATTCCACAAATAGAATTGTCCGAGTGTCTACCTTGACCATGGAAGACCTACCTCCACCTAAGAGTCTTAGAGATAGATTTTATCCAACTCAATCTGCACAACCCTCTTGTATACGTTTATCTGATGTGAAGGGTAATAATTTTGAACTTAAATCTCATTATTTGTCTATGTTACCCCAATTTCATGGATTACCTGATCAAGATGCATATTTGTTCCTTAGGGAGTTTGAGGAGGTTTGTATCCTTATGAATGTACAACAACTCACTGATGATGCTGTAGGACTACGGTTTATTACATTTGCATTAAAGGACCCAGCCAAAAAGTGGTTTTATAGCTTACCGCGGGATAGCATTACCACATGGGAACAATTCATTGTCCTATTCTTAAAGAAATTCTTTCCTTTTTCCAAGACGAATAAAATAAGAAATGATATTCTTCAATTTCGTCAAAAACCCAATGAGTCCTTTGCTAAGGTAATTGAGAGGTTCCAAAGCCTTTTCAAAGAATGCCCTCACCATGGTATAGAATTATGGCATTTATGCCAAATAATTTATAAGGGTATCGATTATCAAATAAAGTAACTTTTAGAATCTATGTGCCCCACAGGATTTACATCGTTCTCTGATGATTCTGAAGCTTGGAAATTTCTTTTACACCTAGCAGATAGAACTAGAGAATGGAAGTCAACCCAAGAATCTGAAAGGAGTAGTAGGGGATATTTTGTTGATAACCAAGTTCATAAGGAAGCACAAATAGATAGTCTTTTAAAAAAGTTAGAGACTTTGGTAGTTAAAGTTGCACCACCACCACCAAGTCAAGCACATTTTATTGAAAAATCTATTGCTATGTGTGCATGGTGTCAGTCTCCTGTACATGTAATTGAGGAATGTCCTAGCTACTCTGGAGGCCAACATGAAAATGTCAGTGCGATGTTTTCAAACCCGTATGGTAACACGTACAATCCTAGGTGGAAGAATCATCCTAACATTTCATGGTCTCAAGGGCAAAACCAAAATAGATTAAGCAATTATTCCACACAAAATCACTTTGGTGCCCCTAAAAAACAAAGTGCCCAATTTTCTCATAATCCAACTGTCCAATTCCCTCAAGCCCCAAATTTCCAGAATGTCAATTTAGCTAGGCCTGTCAATCCACCTATTGTGCCTCATATGCCTCACATTGCACAAAACAATCATCACCTAGTTTCAATAGAGGTAACAATCCAGAGTTTTCTCGTCTATCTTCCTTAGAGAAGAATATGGAAGTACTTTCCAACACCTTCATAACTTCTATGCATAATATGGAAAAACAAATTTCCACTTTTGCAAGTGCTTTGTTTGAGCGCGAAAAAGGTAAAATGCCTGGCCAACCTGAGTTAAATCCTAGGATTTAGATTCAACAAAGACCACCAAATCAAGTCAACCAAGTTGAATCCTATTCTTTTTTAGCTTCAATTAATTATGTGTCTGCATTGAGAAGTGGGAAAGGGTATTTAACAGGTGAGTCACATATTAATGAAAAGAGCGAGATTAGTGACCACTATGATGAGGAGAATGTTCAAGTATCTCCTAATAATAGTTTGTTTGAGGAACCCATAGAAGTTGAAGATGAGCCAGTTGCTTTAGCAGTACTTAAGTTTGGTGAACCACTATCAGAAACTATGAGAAAAGAGCAAATTTCAAATGAGAGTCCTTATGTTCCTAAGGCTCCTTATCCTAGTTGTCTAGTTAATAGGAAAAAGACGACAACTATGGAGAAAATTTTTTATGTCTTCAAAAGGTAGAAGTGAATATCCCTCTTTTAGATGCTATATCCTAGATCCTGGCCTATGCAAAAGTATTGAAAGATTTATGCACTCATAAAAGAATCACTAACATTCCCAAAAAGGCATTTTTGGCAGATAACATCAGTTCCATTATTACTCAACCTATAGCAGCCAAGTATAAGGATCCAAGGAGCCCTACCATAGCTTGTGTCATAGGCAATACACACATTGAACATGCTTTACTTGATCTTGGTGCAAGTGTGAATCTTTTGCCTTACCATGTTTATAAGCAATTAGAATTAGGAGAATTGATAGCAACTAGAACTACTCTCCGGTTGACAGATAGGTCAATTAAGATTCCTAAAGGGATGGTTGAAGATGTTTTATTGAAGGTGGGAGAATTTATTTTTCCAGTTGATTTCATTATACTAGATACTAAACCTTTTTCAATCAAGGATGAAATTCCAATAATTCAGGGAAGACCATTTTTGGCTACTAGTAATGTGTTAATCAATTGTCGAAATGGCCTCTTACGGTTGTCTTTTGGAAATCGAACTGTAGAATTTAATATGTTCAGGATAGGGAAACAACCACAAATAGAAGGAGAGATCAATATGCTTGAGGAGTCTTTGGATTTTCCTAATGATTTGATTATCAACTTTGAGATTGATTTTGATTCTGAATTTCAAAAATGTATGGATATGTTGGATGATGATAGTGAAACTTTCTTTTATGAAGTCTTAAATTTTCACACACCTTTAGAGCCTATTAAACCCCTATGCATCTCCATTCCCAAGCCCTCAATAATTGAACCTTCCAAGCTAGAATTGAAAGAGTTGCCTTCTAATTTGAAGTATGCTTTCTTGGGACAAGATAATTCTCTTCCTGTCATTGTTGTCTTTGATTTAACTTCTAACAAAGCAGAAGAGTTGATCACATTGTTGAATGATAATAAAGAAGCATTGGGTTTATCTATCACTAATATCAATAGTCTAAGCTCTTCCATTGTACAACTTCATATTCATCTTATGAATGATGCTAAACCTTCTAGAGAGCCTCAACGGATGATGGGAATTTTCTCTTACACAGTAAAGGTTTTTCTTGAAGTATTTAGGAATGACTTTTCTATTCATGGTTTTTCTTATTTAGAGTGTCTTCCCCATCATACATTGATATTGAAGATAAAACTAAAGCTTCCCATGATAAGCACATCTTTACTGAAAGGTATACCCCTCATTTGTCTTCCTTGTTTATCTTTTCATACATGCATTGAGGACATTGCATTACTTAAGTGTAGGGGGAATAGCTTCTTTGTAGATTTTAACTTTGACTTTTGATTAATGTACATAATCTTTCAATTGCTATGATATGTGAAATGAGAATGATTTTGGTACCCATCGTGAACACATAAAAACCCTATTGAGAGGAAGGTAACTTGTATATATGTTGAGATAGAACTTTCCTTAGAAAAATAAAAGGCCCTTAACTTAAGGAGTTGGACCATCTATGAGTTATGTGAGTCCTTGTTTCTTCGGCTAGAAGTTGAGATCAATTTTTTGGAATGGCAAAAGTTCAAAAAAAAAAAAAAAAAAAAAAAAAAAAAAAAAGAGTAAAAAGTAAAAGTTGTATTCCTTGGAACTAGACAAGGCACTCTGACTCAAGAATCGAGGTGATTTGATCAAAACTCTTAGGAAGGAGATTATTGAAAAGAACTCTCGCATCATTGTCTATGTGGCATATGCAAAGCAAAGTTACAAAGTAACTTGGGTTTCTGGTGTTTGCTCCACTATGTCATTCAAGCCAACTGTAGTAGAGTAAAGTAGAGTTCGCTACTCAAAAGAAAAGAGAGAGATAAATACAAGTGTCATCAATGCCTTGGTAAAATTGTTTGGTCAAAAATACTTCAAAACCTTAGTCCTTGGTCCCCTTACTTTATGAGTGGTTTTGCTTAAAGAAGAGATGTACTTGAAAGATATAAGGTGAGTCTTTGATTGAGATATATGCTAAGTCAAGAATCAATATAGGGTAATAAAGTTCAAGAGTGGGGGATTTTAAACCAATGGTGAGAAAAATTGTTATAGCTATTGATCCTGTCTGAGTACTTAACAATTGTTAAAGTTGGAATTTTGCAATGTTTTATTTTGAGCTAAATTGAAATTTTGGATGTATATTCTCTGCAAACATCCACGAGACAAAACTTGTCCTCTAGGGGTAACCTAGTGGTTTAAAGGCTTGTTGCACATGCTAAGTGTAACCGTGATTCCTACGAAAGTGAGTTAGGATTTATTTTGTTGCACTAGTTTCTTACCTGCATTTGTATTCTTTAATTTTTGCTTGAAGACAAGCTTAGTCTAAGTGTGGGGGAATCTAATGAGTACATTTATGTGCGAAATCTTAGGGCATACAGGTTTCCACACAAAATCAAAGTGACATTTCCCTACACAACTTTACCCCCAAATTTTTTTACTAAGAGGTTATTTCAATAGCTTGACCTCATACTACAATTGTAGTCCACTAGCTAATGTGTCAAGGCCTAACCCTTAAAAT
This sequence comes from Hakea prostrata, assembly GCF_041222555.1. NCBI lineage: Eukaryota > Viridiplantae > Streptophyta > Magnoliopsida > Proteales > Proteaceae > Hakea > Hakea prostrata. The sequence continues at coordinate 1,022,994 of NC_142600.1, forward strand.
TTCTCTTTAATTATTAATTTTAAAACTAATTTCAAGAGTAAAACCAAAGGAAATCAAAAGTAGGTTATTGCTTCTTAATGCACCATTTTGAATATAAAGAAATGCACTCATTTATTTCATTTTTTGTTGAGAATTTTTCCTCTGGAAAATAAAAAATAAAAATTGGCAAAGCACTCATGATGATGGTACCTAACAAACCATGTCTACATCTCTCATGATAAAGAAAGAATCTCATAATGTCAATACACTTTCTTATATGTGAATTGATGAATCCAATTACAAGGAGCATCAACTTTTCAATAAAGCATACAATCCATTTTATCAACCTAAATAAAATAGAGCACTCCTTTGTTGCTTGGAACACAGGAGCGCATAAAAACATTTTCTTATTTTCATAAGATGTAACTTATAACTATGTTGATGTCTTTCAATCATTGTGTTAACAAAGACCTTAAACTTTATCAAAAAAAAAAAAAAAGAGAGAAAGAAGAAAGAAAGAAAGAAAGAAAGAAAGAAAGAAAGAAAGAAAGGGAGAAAGAAAAGAAAAGAAAAGAAGAAAAAAAAAAAATCTCTTACGTGCTCTTTAATTTAATTTAAAACCAAATAAAAAGTGAACATTATCACCCATCAACCCCTAAGGTCCACAACACTTGATTTCTTTGCCTCCCATGTCATCCTTTACTTTGGTTTCTCTTTGCGTCTAGTATTTTTATTCTGACATTTCAAGCTACATTCTCCACCAGCCAACCACCTCTCTCTTTTTGGCTCACTCATGAATGTTGATTTTAATTCTTGGGCATTGTATTTAGGTTTATAAGTTGAACACTTAAAAGTTAATTACCAAAATCTAAGACAAATTAAGTGGTTTAAGGCATGGCATTGGAGTTGTTAAGAAGGCTTTTCTTTATCGAGGGGTCAACAGCCCCTATTTTTACATTTTCACCTAATTCACTTCATGTTACATATCGTCATGTATCAAAAAGTAACAAATAATTTTATTCCAACAGCTAGGTTTATCTTTCATATAGTTTTCTATTTCAAATTATTGTAGTTGTGATATGTGATGCGTCCAAAAATTGTTCAGCCCTTGGATCGCTGATGGATGACCTGCAAAATAAAGTTAAACGTGGCCTGACCTTGGGGTCAGGAGGCCACCTCCGAAGGCTAAGTCAGTAATTAGAACACCACAGAGCTCTGGCGAGTTGCAGAGTTTAACTGAGAAATAGAATACAAGATGAACGATTGAGTTACCTCTGTTGGGCATAAGGCTTTAGTTTATATAGGATTTACCTCCCTTCCTTGACCGTCAGATTAATTCATGATCCTTCTTGGTGGCGTCCGATTGTAGGGTTTTTCCCCTTTTCTCGAGGGTGGAAGCGGTTTCCATGATCAACACGATTGCCCACTCCTCAAAGTAGTTGTAACCGTATATAACTCAATCACGTATCCCGAATTTCTCGGGATTGTGCTTATCCTTGGAACCAAAAGGTTCCTTCCTCATCACGCTACCATGATGCCGAACTTGATCAGGATGGCCGAACCCGATCGTGAGGTCAGGTCGTCTTCAACCAGGTCAAAGACTGAACCGAAGATGGACCCAGTTCAATAATATTTTATCCGCAACAATATGATAAATATATAGAATGATCTTTTGAGTCAGAATTCTAAGCAATATCAAGGCATATTTTGTCCTGCTTAGACTGATAAACTCAAAAGAAATTCATATATCCTATATTCAAAGTGGAGAATTGAGTCTGAACGTAATACTGCTTATGAAAAATCTAACTTTTATAAAATTAATAAAAAGGAAAACATTAGTTATCGAAATTGATTCGTTTGTCTATATAATGAGGTGGAAATTTATTATGTACCAAAGTAATTAGTATTTCAATTAATCCATAAAAGTGAAACAAAGAAAGTAAGAAAACATCAGATCCAAGAAGAATACTAGAAGGAGGGACAAGTCTGATGCAGTCCTTGACAACATAATTAAGAAAATAAGAAAGTCAATATCAGAAGATGATTAACTAATATTCTCAACAAGTTGGTTTTGTGGACCATAAGGAACACATTGGCCTGCTTTGCTGTTCCATTCAGTCATCACCTTCTTTCTGGATATGGACCACAGAAGCACCACCCCAAGTAAAAATCCTGTTTTCATGGATCAGCTGAACTACCTAATTAAACTTATGGAACAATAAACAGAAAGGAAAAAAATTACTTGCTTGATTTTATTTAGTAGAAGATACAGGGTAGGCTGAAGCTTTTTTCTTTTTTTCTTGTTTGTTAGACCTAATAAATTTCCAGCTGCTACACTAGTTGGCATTTGTCTCAACTTTCAATTGAAATCTGTAGAGTTCTTGTCCTACTCATTTCTTCTTTCAGTTTTATCTGTTTGAAGAAAAAAGCTGCCTTCAATGGACCACATAAGCCATGCACATTTGGGCATCAAGTTGCATTTAGACTATTTAGCTCACATGATGGGAGACAGAAACTGCTGTACAACTCTGTACATTTAGTCGTATTTATGATTTCAAAATTATATAAAAAAATATATCTATATATATCACAATCAAATGGAAGCTCAACAACTAGGGGTGGCTGTGGGTGGGTTCAGTTATAAACTCTCCCAGGTTAATACAAACTCAACATAAGTTTTCTACCAACTCGGAAACTCAGCTTGACTAAGCTGGTCCTGCAGTTTTCAATGAAGTTTTTTGGTTAGGACTACAACAAGATCTAATTCAAAATCTGTTAAGAGAAAGAGATTAAAAAAAATCCTCTTTATTAACCTGATAAAGAAGCCACAGCTTCTTTTACAACAAACTAAGCAATTTCCTGTACAGATTACAGAGACATCCCCTCCCTACACCCATGATGGCAAAATGACAAAATTTCATTATATCTACACAATGACAAAGGAGGGCAAAAAACAAACAGCCTTCTCAATTTTTTTTTCTTTTAAAAGAATCCCAGCCTTGATAATTCTAATTCACTCCCCCCACCCCCTCTCAAAAGAAAAAATATATATATTTAAACTAAATGGCATAGGAACGGTTGCATACCCCCTCAAGAGCCTCTGTAAACAAGGCTGAGAACCCAGTCATTGCCTGAAAAACTCCAGGCAAACCTGTTTGTATGTTATTTAGTGTCATTGCCCTTGTTACCTCAATTGCCTTTGCATATTTCGACATCTCATCCTCGACCCGTCTCTGGCAAACTGCAAGTTCAGACTTTTTCTCGGCAAGAGGGTCCTGTGTATCTAAAACACGTCCATCATTGGGACCACTATCAGGAGGAGCTATGCCAACCATTGAATATGACAGGTAGTATTTCCTCTCAATGTTACGGAGTGCCGAGGCCTTCTTCTCAAGCTCCTTGGAGGCACTCTCCATTCGTTTCTTGGTCTTGATCTCCTCAGCCTGCTTACCCGATATTACGTGGACAACGTTAACAAAGCTTTTGATGGCCTCAGAAGCTACTGTGTCAGGAAGCCGATCAACGGCCAGCTTCCACTCATCACAGAAAGTAAAAAGGTTGGAGGAGGCTTGGACAGCAAGGGCTGGCTCTTGGCTGCCATTGGTGTTGCCATTGCCAACGTGGAGGAGAGTAAGCTTGAGCCAACCATGAAGGGACCTGGTATAGTCCTTTTGGTATTGTATTAGCCGGCAGAAGCTCGAGTGCCATGCAGAAACAGCTGATTCAAGGTGGCGGGTTGCCTGCCGGTGGAGTTCAGAGGTTGACTCCTCCTTTTTAGATTGGTTCACAAGGCCCTGAACTTGTTGCACTATGTGATTCTGAACCTCGTGGAACTGGTTCATTGCTCTCCACATGTACATAAACCTGCATGAAACATATTTTAAGAATAAATAGCTTAAATATTATACGCATTCAAAGTATATCTCAATTGGTTACCGTCACTAGAATTAGGATGATCAATGGTGTTCATGGATAGTACAAGTTCAGGTATTAAAAACAGAGAGGAAAAATGAAGCACCAAACAAAAGTCACACAGAACACAAATCAAAAATCCAAAACAGAAACAAAGAGAATTTTCAATTCCCAGATTAAGTGAACTAGCAAGAAAATCAGAGGACCCTCTAATCCCTGCCCAAGAACAAGAGACAAGGATTTGCATCCCTGAAACTGGGCTGTTGCTCCTGCCAAAAACAGATCTTTGGCAATACCTGCCAGATCTACTGTGGTGCTGATATTAGCATGAAACGGCACTTGCTGCACCCAGACGTGTCTACTAGTGCATCAAAATGGTACCAACGTGAGCCTCAACCTTCGGCAGTCATAAGCAAACAAGTCAAATCTAGGGAGGAATTTTCATACAGGTCCTATGTTGGAATTTATTAATATGATTAATAACTTAAATGCCCAAGGGCAATATTGGAAACTCACTATTAGGGCGATTACAAAATAGGGTTATATATTTTGGTAACCACCGCATAAGTGAGTAAGTGTGTGATTCATTCGCACGAGATTTATCTCTGAGAAACGACGGCTTCATCTCACTCTCCCTCTCTCTTAGAATCGCAGGCTTGGAAATTTTTTCCTTTCCTCGTTTTTGATCTTCATTCCCTTAATCCACGGCATTTGGGTTGTGGATATCATTCCCTTTCCTAGTGATTGTGGAATCGCCCCGGTAGAGCTTTGGTGGTTGAACGAGAACGTGGATCTAGACTTCCGCTGCGAATACTTCATAAAAGGGAAAGCGAATCCAGGTAAGGAATCTTTCCCCAGTCAATTAAACAATATTGATATATGGAGTATTACCAACATTGGCATCAGAGCCAGGTTCCCACGGTTTTTGTTCCTCTCCATTGTTTAATTTTATTGTATGGATCCAATGGGAGGATCAAGGGTTTAAGGAGAATCCAGGGTTTAATACTGAAACCTATGGGAGAATTGATAGGGTTTATGGAAACCCTTATTTTGGTTCGGATCCGAGTGGGAGATCCTTGTGAATTTCCCTAATGAAGATTTGCATGAATTGATAATCCATGATGATAATTTTTTGTTTAAAATTTATTGTTGGATTTTTTTCATGTGTTTTTGGATGATTTTTTGAGTGAAAAAACGTGTTTTACCGTTTTTTGGAAAAATTTCATTCATGAAAAATCCAGAAAAAACGCCGTTTTCTGGTCACAGAATGCTAGACGGTCATCCGTCTGGGCATAAAAAGCGACGGCGATGATCCATGCGGGAGATGGATTTTTTTTGGATATTGGTCTCATCCCGATTCGAGAATGTGTTTCTAACTTACTGGGACACCAATGGCCCGAGCAATCTGTGTGATGTTTGGGCATTGAGGGCCTATTGGGGCCTAGTGGGAGCTAATGAGGTAGAAGTGTTACTGTGAACCACCTCATAGCTTTAACATGATTGCATGTTTTATTTTAATAAAACTATTTTTTATTTTGGGTCTATCAATCATGTTTCTTGCACAGAATGAAACTAGTGTATAAGTCTATGTGGGTTTGCATGAGAATTTGATTGAATGTTTGTTAGCATCTCTTTTGGTTTAAATGCTTATCCCATGAGAGGTATTATGACCTTTGGCACCGAAAGGTGCAGTATCTCCTAGAAGAATAGAACATGCTGGAAACCGTAAACTAGACCATGTCCCCACCTGAGGAAGGTACCACTGCACAGTATAGCAGGGACCTTGAGCTTTACAATGCCCGGAAGAGGAAAGACCGGGTAGCCAGGATTACAATCTTGAGCTCCATGAGGGATGACCTGATGCTTCGTTATGAGAAGCATAGGACTGCAAAGTCTTTGTGAGAGGCTGTGAAGTTCCAGTATGGAGGGACTTCCACCACAAGAGGCCGCCAGCTCGGACTCACCTTTGTCGGTTATAAGATGCGCCGGGGTCACACCATGAGGCGGCATATAACCATCATGTCTAACATGATTAGTGAGTTGAGCGCATGTGGGCGCCGAGAAGGCGATGAGGAGCAAGTCTCCGCAGTCATCGAGTCATTGCCAAAGACTTGGGAGCATATGAAGATCTTCTTGACTCATGTTGATGAGGTCAAGACATTTGATCAAGCTGCCAAGCACCTTGAGCTAGAGGAGGATCGGATGTTGGCCGATGTCCCTCACACTGAGTAGTTGCTGCTGAAGCAAGCACTAGTAAGGGTGCGAGGCTTCAAGCGCAAGAAGGAGAGAGCTCAACCTCGGTGGTCTAGGCAAAGTAACGAGGTGGGAACAGAAACAAGAGTGGTTTATGAGACATGGTTTTAGAGTTGTATTTGAAAACAATTCTTTGGTTTTGTATCTGGGTGATACGGTTTATGGTTATGGTTTTCTTTCGAATGGTTTCATTGTATTGGATACAATTGATTATTCATTTAATTCTAGTAGTGGTTTTGTTTGCCAAGATATCTTGTGTGTATTGATTATAATTTGTGGCATGCTAGACTAAGACATATTGGCTTAGATAGGATGAGCAGTTGGCAAGAGAATGTCTCTTAGGCCAAGGTTCACTATCCGATTTGCCAACTTTGTGAGTCATGTCTAGCGGGAAAAGCAACTAGAAAACCATTTAAAAAGGCTTTTGAGAGCCTCTCTTCCTTTACAACTTATCCATTCAGATGTGTATGGACCCATGAATGTGCATACTAGAAAAGGACAGTTTTATTTCATCACATTCATAGATGACTATACAAGGTATGGTCGCATTTATCTAATTTCTCATAAGTCGGGAAGCTCTGGAATGTTTTAAGAAATTCATGAGCTTAGTTGAGAATCGTTAGATAAAAAGATTAAAACTCTTAGAATGGATAGAGGTAGAGAGTATCTCTCCGATATGTTCAAAGGGTTATGTGATGAAAAGGGATATCTAGACAACTTACTATTCCAAGGACTCCACACAAAATGGGGTTGCTGAGAGGAGGAATAGAACCTTGCTAGACATGGTGAGATCCATGATGGGCAGGCAAATCTACCCATCTCTTATTGGGGAGATGCTTTCTGTGCGGCCTATATCCTCAACGAGTTCCAACCAAATCGGTTCCTTCCACACCATATGAGTTGTGGAGCGGAAGGAAGCAGATTTGAGTTACTTGCGCGCATGGGGATGTGCGGCATATGTTCACTCTACTTCTCACCAATATGGAAAGCTTGGACCCCGAGGAGGAAGAAAGTGTATCTTTGTGAGATATTCCGAGACCCTCAAAGGGCTATGTCTTCATTGGACTAGATGAGAGTGAGAGGACAACGGAACTTGAGTCTAGGGATGTAACATTCTTGGAGAATGATTTTCCATCTCTTTCAGGAGTTAACAAAGAATCATCGGAATTCTTTGAGATACAAGATAGTGGTCTTGTCACTCCAGGGATTCAGGTTACGGATAATGAACCCGGGGTTCATCCGGAAGATCCTAGTGGGAGTGGGAGTGCGGATGTGATAGCTACCTTAGACGGTGAGCAATCGACATGCACTTGCGCCGTAGTGGGCGTGGGCTAGTTCCTCGTCGACGTTTCGACATAGAGGATGAAGCCTACATGGTAACTCTGAAGAGATCGCGTGAGATGACTTGGGTCGATGAGCATGAACCAAAGAGCGTGCGGGAAGCTTTGCGGGTCAAGCTAAAATGAATGGTTGAAAGCACTAAAGGAAGAGTTGGAGTCGATGAAAGTTAATCATGTCTGGGACTTGGTTGACTTGCCGCCAGCCAAAGGCAATTGGGAACAAGTGGGTTCTCAAGATCAAAAGAAAGGCGGATGGATCTATCGAGAGATTCAAGGCTTGTTTAGTGGCTAAGGGCTACACCCAACGAGAGGGCGTTGATTATGAGGAAACTTTTCCCCCTGTGGTTAGGTTTGCCTCAATTAGCCTCATACTAGCTATTGTTGCTCGGTTGGACTTGGAGCTTTATCGATGGATGTAAAAGCCGCTTTTCTCAATGGAGAACTTGAGGAAGAGATCTATATGGATCAACCTCAAGGCTTTGAAGCTAATGGGCTTGAGCGCAAAGTGTGCAAGCTTAAGAAGTCCATATATGGCTTAAAGCAAGCATCTAGGCCGAGTGGAATGTGCGCTTCCACCAAGCTATGATGGAAAATGGTTTTTCCATGCTTGGGGAAGACCACTGTGTTTACACTAAGAGATTTGATAATAATTATGTCATTCTAACACTGTCGTAGATGACATACTTATGGCTAGCAATAGCAAGGAGCTATTGGAAACCATTAAGAATGGTTGTCCTCCAGTATTTGATATGAAGGACATGGGTGAAGCAAGCTATGTGCTTGGTGTCAAGATTGTCGAAATAGGCAAAAGAGATTCTTTGGGTTTATCTCGGGAGACCTATATTGACAATGTCTTGGCGAGATACCGAGCTACTTGCAAACCAACTGATACTCTAGGGGAGAAGGGTTTGCATTTGAGCCTTGATATGGGTCCTAAGACTCCGAGAGGAGAAAACCAAGATGGAAAGAGTTTCAAATTCCGGTGCGAGTAGGTAGCCTTATGTACGCTATGATGTGTACTAAGCCGGATATTTGTTATGCGGTGGGTTTGGTTAGTGGTACCAATCAAGCCCAGGCATAGAGCGCTTTGAAAGTAGTCAAGAGGATATTGAGATATCTCGGAGGAGCGAGTAACTACATGTTGTGTCACCAAGGATTGGATTTGCGCTTAGTTGGCTATGGTGATGCCAAGTGGGTTGGAGACATCGATGAGCACAAATCTATATGCTTTCTTGCTTGTTACAAGAGGCTGTTTCCCTCTCGACTAAGTATGTGGCAGAGTTCAGGCTGTTGGTTAAGGAGATTCCTTCGGGATTGTGATGACATCCAAAGAGGCTACCCTTGTCTCTTTGTGATAGTCACGACAGCTCTTAGCTATGTCAAGGACCCCAAGTATAATGGGAAGACCAAAAATATACAGTTGATATATCACTTTATTAGAGACATTACATCAAGGAAGAAAGTTGTACTTAAGCATATATCTACTAATTTGATGGTAGTTGACCCTCTTACCAAACCTATAGGCAAGGATGTTTTTATTTCTCATGAAAAATCCTTGGGGCTTGCGTAGATTATGACTTATTTTTGTACTTGAGACTTTTTTATTATTGAGTAATATGAGTTCATTCCGCATTTATTCTTATTCACTTTACTGTGTGATTGTGTTTCTTCTAGCATAAAACAAGATATGTCAATAGGCAAGAGAATGGCTCACTCACCACGAGCATTAGCCTCTGGCGCCTTGGAGGCGGCGGAGATGAGGCAGATTGTGAATGACTTTGTGTAGGTCAATTCATAATCATGATGTAACCTTGATTTGGAATCAAGATGAGTTTCTCTATTGTGAAGAAAATCAACATGAGTGTTCCCCTATTCATGTTGCCTATAGGAGCAGTGCGAGTACTTTATGTGGCGCTAAGGTGGCGACAATAAAGAAACTCGGGTTAGGCGCAAGGGTTCTTTGTTTGGACTAAGACCTGTATGGTGTTGAGATGGACATACGTTCTATTGTTTATAGAATGTCACCATAGCAAGTATATCATACTATGTGTGCTTAGCGATCATTGGAAATGAGAGGATGGATCCCTGCTCCTCTCATTATGTGAATCCTGGACCTTATGGTCCATTAGTGTTCTTAGTGACTTTCGTCGACATCATGAAACGAAGGGTTGATGTGGCTACTTTGGGGTGTTACCTATGGTCATGATAGATTAGGCCTAAAGGGGCACTACCGGGAAAGGTCAATCCTAAGTGTAGTGATGGTGCAGAGCGAAAAGGGAATGTTTGATTCAGCTACACCCTAAAAAGGGTTTCTTTGGCATCAAGTGTATGTGTTACGGTGGTGAACATTTTAAGGACAAGAAGGTGATCTCTCGGAGGATCGAGATACCTTTAATGCAGTGAGTTTGAATAAACCTAGGACAGATTGGTATACTAATGCTTATTTGGTTTGTTTCTATGAGCGATGTGCCATTACAGCCCTTCAGGGAAGGTTTCTGGTTTAGGGCTCACGCGTCTGGTATATCACCGGTCGCACAACCCATTTTTCCGGTATGATTTGTGGATGTTAGTGTGCGGGACACGGGTGGTCTATGTCTCTGGGATACATAGTGAAGAGTCAATATATATGTATAGCTGGGATATACATGTGTATGCAGGACACAAGAGGTCTATGTATCTGGGATACATAACAGAGGATTTATATGTATATCTGGGATATCCATGTGTCTCTACAGGACACAAGAGGTCTATGTATACGGGATACATATGAGAGATTGAATATGTATATCTAGGATATACATGTGTGACTGAGGACACAAGAGGTCTATGTCTCGGGATACATAGCGAGAGAAGATTGAATGTGTATATCTGGGATATACAAGTGTGTCTGGGACACATTGAAGGATTAACACTTGCCCTTGTGCAAGTGGGAGCTGGTGGAATTTATTAATATGATTAATAACTTAAATGCCCAAGGGCAATATTGAAAACTCACTATTAGGGCGATTACAAAATAGGGTTTTATATTTTGGTAACCACCGCATAAGTGAGTAAGTGTGTGATTCATTACCCACGAGATTTATCTCTCGAGTACTTGCCAGCTCCATCTCACTCTCCCTCTCTCTTAGAATCCAGGGCTTGGAAATTTTTTCCTTTCATCGTTTTTGATCTTCATTCCATTAATCTCGGCATTTGAGTTGTGGATATCATTCCCTTTCTAGTGATTGTGGAATCGCCCGGTGGAGCTTTGGTGGTTGGGCGAGCGTGGATCTGGACTTCATTGCCAAATGCTTCATAAAAGGCGAAGCGAGTCCGGGTGAGAATCTTCCCCATCAATTAAACAATATTGATCTATGGAGTATTACCAACATCTAGTTAAC